>NC_054060.1:57397014-57697014 GCF_017639655.2 Falco naumanni | reverse complement strand
TGGGGATAAGAGACCTACCCCCACCTGCCTAAAATCTCCTTTCAGGCAGTTGTAGAGAGCCGTAAGACACCCCGTGTGTCTCCTCCTCTCCAGAATAAACAGCCCCGGTTCCTTCCTCTGCTCCTCATAAAGCTTGTTTTCTAGACCCTTCACCAGCTCCATTGCCCTTCTCTGGACATGTCCCAGCACCTCTATGTCCTTCCTAAAGTAAAGGGCCCAACACTGAACACAATATTTGAGGTGTGTCCTCACCAGCACCGAGTACGGGAGGACAATCACTTCCCTTGTCCTGCTGGCCACACCATTTCAGATACAAGCCAGGATGCTGTTGGCTTTCTTGGCCACCTGAGCACACTGCTGGCTCATGTTCAGCCAGCTGTCAACCAGCACCCCTAAGGCCCTTTTCCACCAGACAGCTTCCCAGCTGCTCTGCCCCAAGCCTGTAGCATTGTGTGGGGCTGTTGTGACCCAGATGCAGGACCCAGCATTTCTCCATGCTGAACCTCATACAACTGGCCTCGGACCATCTATCCAGCTTGTCCAGATCCCCCTGAAGAGCCTGCCTGCCCTCAAGCAGATCAACGCTCTCCCCCCAACTTGGCATCATCTGCACACTTACTGAGGGTGCACTTGATCCTCTGGTCCATATAATTTGTAAAGCTATTAAACAGAACTGACCCCAATACTGAGCCCTGGGGAACACCACTTGTGCCCAGTCACCAGCTGGATGTAACTCCATTCACTACTACTCTTTGGGCTTGGCTGTCCAGTGAGCTTTTAACCTAGCACGGAGTATACCCGTCCAAGCCATGAGCAGCCAGTTTCTCCAGGAGAATGCTGTGGGAGGCAGCATCAACAGCTTTACTAAGGTTTACGTAGACAACATCCACAAACTTTCCCTCATCCACTAGGCGAGTCATCTTGTCATAGAAGAAGATCAGGTTTGTCAAGGAGGACCTGCCTTTCATAAGCCCCTGTTGGCTGGGCCTGATCCCTGGTTGTCCTGCGCATGCCACATAATGGCACTCAGGATGATCTGTTCCATAACTTTCCCCAGCACTGAGGTCGGGCTGACAGGCCTATAGTTCCCCAGATCCTCTTTCCTGCCCTTCTTGTAAATGGGCATCAGTTTGGCTGACCTCCAGTCTGCTGGGACCTCCCCCATTAGCAAGGACTGTTAGCAAATGAAACAGAGTAGCTTAGCTTGCTGAGCTCTTCTGCCAGCTTCCTCAGTACCCTCAGGTGGATCCCATCTGGCCCCATAGAATTGTGCATGTCTAAGTGAAGCAACAGGTCACCAACCATTTCCTCCTTGACTGTGGGGACTTTATTCTGCTCGTCCTCATCCCTGTCTTCCAGCTCAGGGGGCTGAATATCCAAAGGGAAGCTGATCTTAGTATTAAATACTGAAGCAAAGAAAGCATTAAGTACCTCAGCCTTTTCCTCATCCTTTGTGGCAACGTTCCCCATCACATCCAATAAAGGATATTATCCTTGGCCCTCCTTTATCCTATGATATTTCCTTGATGGTGACTATGTCATAGCCTTGCTACATGATAACTTCCAGCTCCTCCCATTTGTTGCTCGTGCTTTGGTCATTGGCATAAATGCACTTTGGCTGTGCAATCGGTCTCACCTCCAGCCCTGGCATGCCACCCTCAGCCTCATCTCTAAAGAGCTTGGGTTTATTCCCTTCCCCCTTTGAATTAAAGCTCTCTTGACGAGCCCTGTGAACTCCTGACCAAGGTTCCTTTTCCCCCTTTGAGACAGGTGAACCCCATCTGCTGCCAGCAGGCCTGGTGTTGTGTAAACTGACTCATGGTAAAAAAACCTGAAATTTGGCCATTGACACCAGGCCTGGGGCTAGGTATTGATCTGTGTGATCTTCCGATTACAAGTGCCATCATTTCCTGCAACTGGCAGAATAGAATAAAACACTACTTGTGCTCTTGATCCCTCAGCCAGTTGCCCCAAGGTCCTGAGGTCTTTCAGTTGCCCTCAGACTTCTTCTCATTTGGACTTCATCATTGCCCACTTGGAAGACCAGTAATGGGTAGTAATCAGAGGGTTGTACCAGACAAGGGAGTCTTCTAGTAATGTCCTTTACCTGTGTCCCAGGGAGGCAGCAGGCTTCCGAATGCGTTGGGTCCAGTCAGCGTATCAGGCCCTCCATTTCTCTCAGAGTGGAGTTGCTGATGACAAACACCTCTCTTTTCTTCCTAGCAGAGCTTGTCTTAATGTGTGGGGGTCTGAAACCCAGGTCCAATTCAGAGAGAAATCAGATATGGAACAAGAGAGGGAAGAAGTTACCTTATTAAGGGGCAGGGGAAAACAACAGTAAAAGGGAAATTATTTTGGATTTGAAGTCTAGGTCGCTCACTTTGGGTGGGCATGGAGGCCAGGACAGGGAACCTCCATGTTAGAGAAAACATGGTCAGATATTACTGAGAAATTATATGTGGTAGCTGTGTATCTAGAGCATGGACAGGGAAGTAATGGTATGAGAGAAAATTAGCCCACATCGGGAACATTAAAAAGGAATCAGACCCAGCTGGGCAAAAAGACTGGGGATAGAAAATCTGTGGAAAAAAAGAAAGATGATGGAGCTAGGACCAAGTAGTATGTCACAGTGAGACAGGAATGTGTTGAGACTGCACATCATCCACTTGATGACAGCAAAGAGCTGGAAAACACACCGACTACTAGTCTGGATCACAGAAGCAATCACAGAATCTTAGAATCACAGAAACATAGAATAGTTTGGGGTGGAAGGGACCTTTAAAGGTCACATAGTCTAACTTCCCTGCAGTAAGCAGGGCCATCTTTAACTAGACCAGGGTGCTGAGAGTCCCGTCCAACCTGACATTGAATGTTTCCTGGCATGGGGCATTTACCACCTCTGTGGGCAACAGATTCCATTGTTTCACCACCCTTATTAAAAAATTCTTCCTTCTATCTAGCCTAAATCTACCATCTTTCAGTTTAAAATCATTATCTCGTCCTATTGCAACAGGTCCTGCTGAAAAGATTTTCCCTTTCTCATAAGCCCCCTTTAAGTATTGAAAGACTACAATAAGGTCTCCCTGGAGCCTTCTCTTGTCCAGGCTGAAGTCTCTCAACCTTTCTTCACAGGAGAGGTGTTCCAACCCCTGAACATTTTTGTGTCGCTCCTCTGGACCCACTCAAACAGGTCGTTGTTTCGGATCAAGAATAAGAGCTCTGAATTTCCATTAAGCTCTTACTGTCTCAAAAGGCAGAAGAGTCTGTTGGGAAGAAGTCAAGGGACTGATTATGTCAGTAACCTGCAATAATATGATGCTCTGTGACAATTCTACCTTCCCACCTCATTTTCAGATGAAAACTGAGTTGTTGCACTCTGACACATTTAAATATTAACATTAAAAGAAAGCTATGTGATGGCTTGAGGTTGTAGCACAGAGTTCAGTCCATTGACAGTTTTTCTATGTAAGCATACAGCTTATACAGCTCTTTTGCTTTCATTTTTAATCTAGTCATTTCTTAGACTTCAGAAAGTAGATCTTCAGCTGATATTAACAGGAACAGTTCTATTCATTTTAATAGTTCTTCATGATTCATTGCATGAAGCTAAAGAATGATCTATTTGACCTCAGCAGATTTTTTTCTTGTTTCTTTTCCAATGTCCTCTGCAAGTTTGCCAGATATCATTACACTGCTTGGACCATCCTGTGTTCTTCTGCTGACTCAGTCACTCATAGTAAAGCAATAAGCACCAAAGGAGAAGTTCTTTTGGCAGGCTCAGTGGGGGTATTTCTAACCAGAGTTAGAACCCAGTCTTACTTTAGGAAATTCAGGGAATTCAAGAAATTCAAGATAAGCTTTTCTACTAACCTTTAAGGATGTAAAGTTTTGGACCATAATATTCATACCTTTTAATATGATAAAGGACCACAATGTAAGGTGAATATGTACAACGGACCATAGTGTTTACTCCTTTCCTTCCATTATGCTCTTTTTTCTTATTAGATTATAAAACTGTTTAATCTGAGAAGCTTTTCTTGACAGGCATTTTGAAATTCTCATTAAAATAACGCGTCAGCTTCTTTCTCAAGAAAAGAAACGTTACAAGTCAAGTTTTCGTTCCTTAACTAGTATTTTGGCAAATCTTTCTAATTTGTTCCCCTCCAAGTTATATAATAAAACAGTATACAATACTGACCTCGCCAAAAATTCCTCAGAAACATCTTCTCTAGCATAACTGAATGCCATGCTTAAATATAGTCAAACAATAACCCTTCTAAGCACAGCACTATCCTAAAAGGTAATTTTCTACTAACTCAATGATACTCTGTTCCTTCTCATTGTCACTGATTGTAGGATACTGTTCCCTGTCTAACGAAGTGCAACAAAAGCCTTTCTTTCTCTGTTTTTCTTTTAAACTACGTGAACTTAAATTTGGCTATATAAAAATGAACATACTTCAGATTACTATCCTCTACCAAGAAATTCAGAGCGGTCACTTTAGTGGACCTGTACCTACTGTTATTTATCACTCCATCAATTTATGCAATGTTACCAGTATTGGTTGAGGTTTCTTTTTTATATTCCTGGTATATATTTTTTATTATTTTTTTCAGTGGTAGAAGCATTCTTGAGGCTGAGAAACTGCAGCCATTAGGAGTCCGGACCTGGATATTAATTTAATTGACCTATACAGTATCTCTTCAACAAAGGAAACTGCTGGACAGAACACAAATACATTTTCCAGTCTCTGAGCAATGGTCTCAGATTTTTCACTCTGTACTCCATGCTCTCCCACAGCACTCCCAAAGTGATCATAACTTAACAATAGCCTTCTTTCCTTACTGTTGCAGCACCCTCCAAACCATCAAGCTGCAGCAAGACCTTTTACCACTTCATACCAGCATACTCTTCATACAGCCCCTCTGCTGCCTCTCCTCATCTCACCTCATCCAGGACACACTCTCTCTGCTCCTTCCTCTCTCACCTTCTCTTCCTCAGCTGCTTTCTCTTCATTGGCTCTCAACCACTTAACCAGCCACAGCTGCACCTTATCTGCATCAGCCAACCTGCCGACCCTGAAGCCAGCCCACAGTTGTATATTATCAATGATAATTAACCCAGCTTCATTCCACTACATTTTACTATCTTAGCAACTTCATTTCTCAGCATTAGTTCAGTCTAACTTGACTAACAACAGTTGTAGGATCTTTAGGCAATCTTTTCAGCATCCGTTAAATCTTAACATTAGTGGTCTTCACAGCAATGCAGTATAAGCTAAGTTCGCTAAGTAGAAAAGAGTTCATCTTTCAGTCAGACCCCCGTGGGGGTATTGTGTCTTCATAACTGATGACTGAAAAAGCAATGAAACATAGCCTAAAATAAATGCTGTGTTTCGGCCTTTTTGTACATTACTAAAAATAATGTCCTCAACAGAGCTAAGCAAGCAGCTCACTGTGTTTTGATAGGTTTACCTATGGAATGAGCTACTGTCAATGTAATACTGGCAGAGTCAAATTCATGGACTATGTTTACCATGTACTAAATTGTAACATTAAATGTGATAAAGTGCTATCGTGTCTGCTTTCATAGAAGAATACAGAATGAAGTAACCTGCAAAGTCAAAGTTATGCAGCATGATATACAGTCCGCCTTCAAGTGTGGAACCTATCTGTCTCACTTGTCTTGCTGCAGGACTCACAAGGTCTTCTGAAACCTGTGCTGTGCCTTACTGCACCCCACACTACCACACTACCACCTCCGTCTTTCAGTGCCCATATTAATTTTCCATTATCTCCCATTTATCCAATTTATTACTTATACAGTTAGGGAATGACAATAGAGCAGCAAACCTGACAGTGATTAAGATGTCAGGATAGCCACACCTAGCTAGAGACCATAATCCACTGTGGTAGGCCATTTCATCTCACAAGTCATCTCTCTCTAATGGTGCAAACCTCAGCCTTAGCTGCAAACAAGAATCAGGGCCTAAGTGGCAGCAGGAAAGCTACATTAATCATAAATGGCCAAGACACTCTTGTCTACAGTGAGGGTTTGACACTGGTGTTGCAGACATGCTAAATTTACGCCTGCCATCTCACAACAGTTCTGAAATTGCATCACAGATACCTACTGGGGAATCACGACTTTTGAAGCTGAAATTCACCTCCACGATGTCTTACAACAGCCCAGCACAGGATCTGAAACAGAAGAAAACTTATTTCCAGGCGGTCTTTTCAGCCTATGTGTGGATATGTATCTTTGTCCCTGGTTTTGATACAGATGTTTGGCATTAATGAGTCCACTAGAGATGACTTTGCCAAGAAAGCATTATGGGATTTTCACACATTCTCATCTCCTTCCGGTTGCCTATCTAGCTTAAGGTCTCCTGACATTACTTTTAAAAGTGAATCAATGCTAGCACTAACAAAGCTATTGAGATCAGGTTGGCCTGCTCTGCGCTACCCAGTTTGTGCACTGACAGCGGGATGTCATTCCGAGTGCAGTAGCTACTACATGACCAGTGAGGGCTGTAGAGTTCACTAATTACTGCCTTCAGGAGGGAATGCAGAATGTCATTTCCTCATCTATAATGCATACACACTTCATCCACACAGTCCCACTGTGAAAATTTCTGATACTCCAATTGTAGGTCCTAAATTTTTGTTTCTCCCTCCTTTCTCTTGCATTTTCCCTGTTCTCCTGAAGTAGACTCTGCAGACTGTTCCCACAACATCAATATAGCATCATAGTTTCATTGTTCAGCCCTAATTGCAGTTTTCTGTCTTCATTCTTTAATAAAATCTCCCTGCACAGCTCTTTTTCTGCCTAGGAAAAGCAGAGAAAAGGATTCTTCACAGTCAAAGTAGTTTTTACTCTTCTCCCAACTACATGCACAGCATAATCAATATGTAACTGTAGAATTAGATCTTATGCTATTACACTATCTGCATCTGTCCAATAAAAAGACTATTACATTACTTAATATATATCTTAATATATATTAATATCACTTAATATATAAACTATATATCACTTATAATATATATTACTTAATATCACTTAATATATAAACCTCTTATCTATTCCCATGCTTCAGTCATACACTTTTGTGCACATAAACAGTAAAGATGAGTTACAGAGACCTTCTGAATTTCTTTGACATCATCTTCTCTGGGATCTAGCCTCTTTGTTTTTAATAAACTTTTATTTTAGTTTAATTTAGTTTGGTTTGGGGTTTTTTATTTTTTATTTTGTTTTATTTTATTTTATTTTTTATTTTATTGGGGGTGCACTAAACCTGATGTAGACTAAACAAGCTTCTCCTTCCCCAAGTGGTACTTATGTCCCCATTTGCCAATGGGAAAGCTTTAGAGTTAAGAGTCTCCCAAAAGAGTATCAAATTAAGAAAACAAAAATATTTTTTTTGAAAGAGAAACCCAACCAAAAAAAACCCCTTTATTTTTAAAATCCCTCCCTAAAAAAACCCCATCTGTTATACGAGTTAATAAACTTTATCGTTCTTATATAAAGAAACTGTCACTGCAGAGCACACCTTAAGAACAAGCCCAAACCATACGCACTTTCAATACTGTCTGCCTCACAGACACATACACACACAGACACACACAAAGGAACATTTGCATATACAAAGCTTGTCCTTTCTAACTCAGGCATTTTGAAATTACTCAGTTCACAGCTAGGGAGTATTTCTATACAGACCACACTTGATTAATGGGGCCAGCTCACATTAGTCACAGTTCTTTCAAGAAAAACTTTGGTACAGGCCATCTGTTGAAGTCTAGTAAGACAATGCACATGCAGGCTGGAGCATTAAGCAAAGTATCCAGAGAGAGATAAAGAACATAAAACCAGGCTGTGTTCTGACTTAGTTCCTCTAATGTGCTAAAAAGAGATTTGACATCAATATAAGCAAAACCAGGGTGACTTGTCCTCCATTGCTTTTCAGATAAACCTAAATTCAGACCCTGGTCTGTTCTTTCACATATTAAAAAAAATGGACCTATTATCATAATTTTACTTTTTTTTAAGTACAGTATTACAGGCATGCAGTCCCTCTTAAAAATGACTGGAAATCTCTAGCTATATGCCTTCACTTTTCTTCCAAATCAATAGAAGTGAAGACGGCCGTGAACTGCTACATGCTGCATAGAAGCAACCTTCCTGCCTCTCTGTGAAATACCTCCCGTATAATTGAGTCAGGAAGACAGCTCTCTTTTCAGCCCTCTCCCTTACTATGCTAAGAAAATTGCTTTCCTTGGCTAAGGCCTCTTTTCTTTTTCTCAGTATTGCTGCAGGTGCTAGGGTCTCTGAGTCAGTTATCTGTTGCTTGTTGCAAGTTGTTTGTAGCTCACGTTGCTGTAGCTACGGTGAAACATTTCATTTTCTCTCTTTCTCCCCCTTACAGACAAAGAGATGGGCAGGCATTCTTCATACAGGTCATGATCCAGATACCAGTGTCCGGGGTGCTATGAAGCTGCTGTCATCTTCTCTCAAGAAGCCTGCTCATCTTCCTCTGCTATGGACTTTTAGAAAAGGTATGCCATGCATGGCAGCCTGGGAAGGATGAGGAAAGGAAGGGGCAGAAGAACTGTTTATTTGTACCAGGTTCTGTGATTTTCTGTGGTGAACCGTCTATAAGACAGACTTAAGGAACTCTGTCCACAGAGTTAACAGTGCATGTGTAAATGTCCGGGAGGGAGAAAACAAGCCAGACACAGTTGAATTTTCAGCCGTTGATATATAACAGGTAGAATGTCACCAGTGACCCTAAAGGTACACTAACAGCTGCAAAAATTGGTCAGAGAATTTGGCTTTGAGACTACTCGTGTGCAAAGTATAAATCCAGACAGTAAACACTTACTGGATTTTTCCCTTTCAGTACCCAAAGGTTCTGCAAGCATTTCATGGCTTTTCAGTTGGAATCACCCTGAGTATTCCTATCAAAACATCTGTCGTAGTCGGGTAATTTCTGAATCATGTATTGAGAATATTCAGTTTTGAAATACCAGACAAATAGTTTGGTTTTGAATGTATGTAAAGGCCATAGGGGTATGCTTCTGTTCTGTCTTAAAATGATTACCTCTTGAAATCAGGTTCAAAATCTGTCTGTGAACATTTCTTAATCAGTGAAAATTCTAATTAATGCAATATTTTGGGCAACAAATGTAAAAATAATATGAATGCATTGTTTGGATTTTTCAAGTAAATTTTTATGATTACCTCCATATGGTACTGTTTCTGTATCACATGATCATAGCTTACTGTGGAAATGCATCTTTTTTTTACCTCCTCTCTGCCATTAGCCTTCCAGCTGCTGGTGCCTGTAATGAAATGAAGTAGCTGCTCGGTTGTCATTCTTTACTTTTTTTTCAAATAAAACTCAGCACCTTAAGCTTCCTTTAGGATATATTTGTTACATAGGACAGCTTGTGGAACAAAAGGGAAAATTTGTTGGAGGGAAACAGTATCTTAGAATTGGGCTGAAGAATTATGCATTAGCATGAGATTTCTCAAAGTTTTAAAAGTATTATCTCATGGAAAGCTCATAGCAATAATCAAATTTGAAGGCAGAGGAAAAAGCCAAAAAGCAAAAGCTATCTAAGCAACAACTGTGGCTTGGGTAGCCAGAAGGATTTAGAGAATCAACAAGACCTATAAAGGTTACAAATCCTTTAAACAAATGGTGGGCGTACCTTGTCAGCTGTACAAATAGCCCCATTCTTTCTGGTTGTTTCTTCCACTCATAAGTTAATTATTTTATTTTTTTTTTTAAATATGCCTCGCATCTTAGCCAAATTAAACATCATGCATTAATACATTATTCTTTTCTTTTCTTTTTTCTTTTCTTTCTTTTCTTTTCTTTTCTTTTCTTTTCTTTTCTTTTCTTTTCTTTTCTTTTCTTTTCTTTTCTTTTCTTTTCTTTTCTTTTCTTTTCTTTTCTTTTCTTTTCTTTTCTTTTCTTTTCTTTTCTTTTCTTTTCGCTTCTTTTCGCTTCTTTTTGCTTCTTTTCGCTTCTTTTTGCTTCTTTTCGCTTCTTTTTTGCTTTCTTTCTCCTCAGGCATCTACTGATATGCTTATATTTTTGAGGAGGGCCACAAGGGACAAAACCTCTGAACAAGACACAATTGGTTAGCATGAGATACTTAATCAAGTATTTCTCCATCACTCTTAGCAACACTGGAAAAACACTAAGACTGATTAAGAGAGGGGACTTTACTTAGATAGGCTGCACCACTGTGCCATCTTAGACAAAAAAGTAAAATTTTGATATCTCCGTCGTGTTTTCAAGAACATGTAAATACCTTCTGGGTAAGAGTACAGAGAGGTCAATGCAGACACCTGTTTCTATTCTATGCCAGAAATATAATATTAAACACAATCCTTGCTGCTGAAATGAGCTGTAGTCCACGGTGCTCATAATATATCCTCACAGAAGGAGCAGCTATAGTTTTGCTTTTCTTCTTTTCTTCCCTCCCCCACACCCTGCTAAATCCTGTATGCACATATACAGTCATTTATCAATCCTAATCCTCATCTTGGTGAATTTCCTGAACTGATCTGGCAGCTGCTCTCCCAAGACTAAACCTACAATGGATTGAGATAAGAATGGGCTGGTTCAGAGAGTTCAGGTAGTTTTATAAATTCCCTTCAAAGCTATATATCACATTTCTTGATAACAGTCAGAGTCACAGTATGATTTGCCTTAGTAAGATTTCCCACGTGACAAGGCAAACTTCGGTATTCCACAGTAGAAGTGCACAGGTGATTTGCACCTACTGGGTGTTATTTCATCATCTCACTTCTTGCCTGAATGGATTTGGGCAGAAGCATAAATGACAGCATCATATTTCAGGCACCAGCATCAGACCCTCAGTGGTCTCCAACACTCTTTAGCATTAGAGTCATACCATGCTCATGTGGTCAGCAAGACTTAGAATGACCTTCAAGTTCTCAATCATTCATTGCATTGTTCAATATCAGTATCTTGATAATCAGATACAAATTTGTTCAACTATGGTCAGGACAAAATCCCAAATGCATTCCATCTGGCTTGGACATCCACTCTTCTTAAATGATCATTTGTGTCCTATAATATTGATGCTTTGCAAATCCACATCTACTCTTGCTGTAATAACATGGTCCAGGTGTTCTGTTGGTAAGGTCCTAGGTAAAATATTTTTTCCTTAAAAGCATGTAGAAACCTTTTAGTTACTTGTAATGAAACATAAATGTGTAGGACCTTTCTGATAACAAAGACAGTTAGAACATCTTATTTTTATTCCAGTTAAAGCTCTTGACAAAACTCTGCTGGACTTAAGCTGCAGAAAATCTGGCTTTAATAGATATCTATTATATCTATTTTTATATATATATGTATATATATTTTTATATATTTATATATATTAGACAAGGATAATACTGTAAGATGTACACAGCCAGCTTTCTATATTACTGCTTTGGGTTTACTTGGCAAGGTTTTGGTAATGGGGTGGCCTCTATGACAAAGGACTCAGGGCTGCCCCTGTGCTGGACAGAGCCAGTTCCAGCCAGCTCCAAAGTGGGCCCACCACTGACCAAAGCTGAGCCCATCAGTGATGTTGGTGTTGCCTGTGTCATAACATGGTTTAAAAAAGTTGCACAGCAGCTGTGGGAGAGAGGTGTGATAAAGATGTGAGAGAAACAGCTCTGCAGACAGCAGGGCCAATGAGGAAGGAAGGGGAGAAGGACCTCCAAGCACCAGAGCAGAGATCCCCCTGCAGCTCACAGAGAAGTCTATGGTGAAACAGGTTGTCCCCACTGTATCCTATGGAGGACCACATACCACAACCGGTGGTTATGCCTGAAGGAAACTACAGCTCATGGAGAGCTCAAGCTGGAGGTGGCTTCTGGCAGGAACTGCAGCCTATGGAGAGAAGGCCATGCAGAAGCAGGTTCTTGGGGAGGACCTGTGACCCATGGGGGGATCCACACTAAATCTTTTCTTGAAGGATTGTAGCCCATGGAAAGGACCCACTTTGGAGCACACGTAGCACATAGAAAGGACTCACACTGGAGCAGAGGAAATGTGTGAGGAGGAAGGAGCAGCAGCAATACCGTGTTATGAACTCACTGCAACCCCATTCCCCATCCTTTCTGCAGCAGTCAGGGTGTGGAGGTAGTAGAACAGTCAGGAACAAGAAAGTTAAAGGCCATGCAGGCTTTAGCCAAATAATCAAGCTCATTTTCTTTCTAAGAGAGATGTAGATAATTCAGATGAAATCAGAATTAATCTGAATAACAAGTTCCAACATTGCACAAAACCAGGAGGGAAGCCAAAATACATTTCTGTTTCATTAATCTTTTTTCACACTTGCAGGATTAGGTAAACTAAAATCACCACAAAAAGGCTATCATAGCTCTTTTGAAACAGAAAGGACAGAAAAATCACATGAGAAAATTTGACTACACAAAAATTTCCACCTAAGCTAAATTTGTGTGAGTGAGACTCCAAATGTCTGTGCTAGTATCAAGAATACAGTGAACATCAGATTCATTTCAGCATTTTAAAGAAACTTATTAAAGGAATATCGTTTTTTTGGGGGAGTATTGAATACATGTCCTTGTGTTGGGCAAATGGTGTCTTCCACTGTTAAAGGAAACCAGAAACCAAGCTGATAATAAGAAGTTTATATACTGCATACATTTAATTATATAAAGAACTAGAGATGTATTTAAAAAAAAGCATGCAGAACTTGATCTTGTTCAATCCCGATGTTGCACCAACCACTGCAACATGAACTCTTTTCCGATGTGCCAAGACTAGGGAAATCCTCCACCTAAATAGAGTGACCTCACTAATTTCATATTTCTCAAAAATTAAAAACCTCGAGTCACTGTGTCATCCTATTAGCATTCTCTCTGCTCTTGCTATTTCAACAGTGTTTTCTTGGAGTTAGAAAAAAATGTCACCAGGCCTGCAAGACTCCTAAAATTTCCAACTTCCCTCCTCTTTTTCCTTTGTTCTGGAACAATGTCCTTTAAAGAATAAAATGAAAAGTAAATAATCAATTCAAATTATCTTTCGCAGCTCCCTTTGAGATTTTATGTTAGACTATGTCCTTCAAGCCCCATGTTTCTATTGGGAAATAACAACCTTGGCCATGGTTGAATATTTTACCCAGTAATGATAGTGTTTATCACCACTGTGTGCTCACCATGATTTGGTTTGGTTTTTATGGCTGTTCAGCACTGTGCTATTTTTTGAGCATGTTACAATGAACCAATAACCCCAGATATCTTATCTAGTTCAGAATATATTGTGTTCTTGTATTAAATTACATCTGCCAGGCAGCTGTCCATTCACAGTAAGTAATGTAAATCACTAATTGGTAGGTCTTACTCTCCTTCAGACCATTGTTCCTTCCACCCATCTGTCAGGGCAAAATAGTCAGAAAACTAACTGGTTGAGAATTCTCTCAATGAAAGTGTTTGTAGTGGTAGAAGCAGCCAGCAAAAGAATTTGATGAGAATGCCTCATGCACCATTGATCTCCATTTGGGACTATGGCACTGGAGAGACTGCTAGTTGCTTGTAAAATATAAATTAACCTCAGAAACAGGGGAACACAGAGGCAAAAGAAAACCCTCTTTCCATATGCCTTCATAGTAAACATGTTGTAAGGAAACCTAAGGCTGTGATATGTAAAATGACCTTGTGGTCATCATTCCATTTGGGAAGGATCAAGTTACATAATAGCCAGTTCCTAGGGGGTGTTTATTAGGTCATAAATGCTCTTGGAGCTATCCAGATTCATGGAACTTCAAGATCTGGTCCTGTAGAGTTCATTTATGAAGAATTTATGAACATTAAAATTATATGTATATATTCTTCTGATCTTTCTTTTATTAGGGAACAAATAGGAGTACAAAGAAATTATGCAAAGAGTTGTCAGATATACTCATTGAAAAAACAAAACATGCACATGTACAAACAAAAAAAGTTTTAACAAGGATGTAAAAATGAACCAGGAATTGAAACTTTACATGGAGAGGCCAGGAATTCGTAAGAATCAGAATGCATTTTCTGCTTCCAATCAAATAGTGACAGAATTGGCAAGAAGTGAAGTGGTAGAAGCTGATGTCACCACAAAAAGTCAGGAAGCATCACCTGTGTATTCAGTGTTACTCAGGCTGTAATTTGCTGTTTCTGCCTGTCTGTCCTTTTTTCTTTTTGGAACAGTAACATGTAGATGAAAGAAATGAAAACTTTATTTTGTGTCTTCATTTCATCCCATGAATTCAGTTTCAGATATGAGGTACAAATGTATCTAGGGTGAAAAAATGCCCTCTCATTGAAAGGTTATGGTGGTCTTTCCTGGTAACTCAGGCAGAGACAATGAAATCCAGCTGAAATTATATAACCAATGATAGATAGAAACCACCAGAAACATATCTTCTCAGAAAAAGTACAGAAAGAACCCATTGGGGCAGATCTAAAATTCATAATAATCCTTTCCATCTACAGTTTTGTTTCCATGGGTTCCTAAAAGGAAACAGTTTGCATTATGCAAGCACAGAGACGAGATCTTTTTATGCCATTGAAAACAATGATGCCCATATAATCATGGCTATTATAAGCCAAACTATGAGCATGAGTAATAGTGTCTCTGTATCTCACTGGAATGCGTGCTCAGCTGGCTTCTTTGCAATGGAAATATGCTGCAGAGGGAGGAATCTACAGTAAATGGGCAGATTTAAACTACAGTTTACTCTTAAAAAAAAATATATCTAATAACCTTTGGGAAATGTTGCAAGAGTGATCTCTTTCTGCCTTTCTGCAGGCATTTCCTTATTTATTAACCTATTTTAATTATGGTCCATGAGAAAAAGTGCAAAATTGGCCTTGATCCACAGCAGTGCTCACCGTGGTCACTTTGGGAGGTTCACAGAAAGATCAAGGATAGTAACTGTAGCAACTAAATATTTTGTCATTATTATTTCTTCAGTACCCTATGGTTACTTACACTCAGCATTGTTAATAAGTGAATGTGCTCACTGTTAGCTTACCACTTCTGCTCGTTATTCTCTCAGTCTTGGTTTTTCTTTCTCATTTTGGAACTTTGCTTCTTTTTCATTAGGAAACTGGCCTTTACCAACCTATATTAGATTTTATAGCACCATTGGTGAAAACCTTATCTCTAAACTAATCTCCATCAGAGTTAATACCATTAATTAATACTGATAATTGTCATTAACTGTCTAGTCCCTTCTTGGAATAAACAAGATATAATAATAATAGTAGTAATTCATCATTTTGTGAATGTACCATTTTGAAAGGCTTTCTACAGACCAAAGTAGATACTGCCACGACGTTATTCCACATAATATGCTTTATGTAGAATGAGTTAGCCATTGCCCCTTGTGGATAGAAACACACTGTTTTAAAGAAATGACAAGTCTAAATGTATGCAGTGAGACACATAAATGTCACATATTTTTGCCTGATGAAAACAATTAATTTAATAATTCTACTTACAAAAGTTATCTAAAAGATTTTGTGGATAATTTAACTTGATCTTTATTGCCAGTAATGGATAAGTCAACCTGACTTCTCAGCCAGTGGGGCCATAATAAGTCATTCTGGAGACTGAGGACTTGCCATGTCTGATCAAGTTGAGGAGGAGATAAGAGCTAACCCATGAGCTATCTATTATGTTTAAGCATTTTGAATACTCTTGAAAGCTAGATAGCAACTTGGTTGAAGCTGCATTCCTGTGTCTAATTCCACCCTTTGTCCTAAATCCCTTTTGCAGTAAAGGCTTAATGTTTTTTTTAAGCTTGTGACCATATTTCTTGACCAAATCTTGGCTCACTACATTCTCTAGAGCTCAGATCACAAACTACTTCAACCTCCAGTAACTACTTGTGGTTTTTATTCTGATAGTGGTCATTTAAATCATCCTCAGCTGGTTATTGACATCTTTTTAATTCAGTCTTTCCAATCTCTATTCTAGGGTGGGGGTGGGGGGAATAATCAGATACTAAAAGGTGATTTCTAAGTGTGAGTAACAATAAACTATTAATAATCTGATTAATTAAAAATATATTTGAATACTCTTATTTCTCTTATTTTTCCTGGGAGTTGAAGATATATATGAACAGAGATTCTTTGCTGGAAATACTACTGTGAAAGTAACTAATTCTGGATGGCTAGCACAATGAACTTCTTACGTTGACATGTTGAGGATGCCTATGTGCTCAGGATAGTCTATGAAAAATCCTTCTCTATGAGGAATTTGAGTTTACATAGCTAAATCTACTTTCATGGCATTTTAGAAAAAGATGAGTTAAAGGTTTTCCTTGTATATTATATTTCTGTACATCTCAAAACAGGGATTATTAATTTTTTTTCCAAGTAAAGCAGGATAAAATCCAACAGGAACAGCCTGAAACCTTTCAGTTTGTTTTTTTTTTTTTTGTATGAAAACTGTTGCCCTTAGACATAAGATTCAGAAAATATAGGCATATTCCAGCAGCACAATGCTTTTCAGCTTACAATTTCATAAGGTTGTTCCATATGCATATTTTTTGATGAAAATTCATCAAAATTCCAAAATGAATTATTTTGGTAAGACTAAAAAGGAAAGGAGAAAAAAAAACTACTAAAATACAGGAACATGCAACTTTTCAAACTAAAAACCTTTTAAAGTCTGTTGTAGTGGTAGTTATCAGACAGAAAAATTGATGTATCTGAATAAATATTTATGTCTATTATAACAGCTTTCTGACTTGTATTTCTTCATGTACCTTTCAGGCAAGTTAAGAAAACAACTATAAGTAATAAATAAGACATTAAATGAACTCCATGACAGCCTTCTTAAATTATTACAATGTTCTAGCCTGTTAATAATTTTTGTTATTGTTTTTTTTTCTTTTTTTTGTCATGGTTTTCTTTCCGCCTCCCCCACAGTATGCTTCCTTAAACAACCTGAAATAGAAAAGAAACAGTGAATATGAACGGAATTTAAGGTATGTGAAAGTAAGATCACAAAATTGTATAAACTAGAGGTGAAAATAATTTCTATTCCTTATTACCAAAACACAAGTGTATCAAAATAATTGTTCAGGCCTACTGTGGTTCTCAGGCAAAGACATTTAAAATTGATTTTAACACTCCTGTTCCGTAAAGTGTAATGTAAATTAAGTCTTGGGGCCACATATCTAGACTTTACATCTTTTTCTTTGCTTTCTATTTGATGTCTTAGTTTTACCTAACTTTAGATAAAGATTTAAGTAGAAATGTACTTCCTTCATAACTTTTTTTTAGATCTTGTGAAAAGCTATATATTAAATATAGCTCCACTTTTTGTATCATACATTTGCCATATTTTCATTAATTACACAGAAATTATACTTTTTGAATTATTTTTCTGCCTTTCCAAGAAATGAGCCTTGTCCAGAAGAAAAGTAAAATACATGTTTTTAACATTACATTCCCTAAGGGGTTCTATGCATTTCTTTGGGGAGCAAGGTTCAACTACTGGTTTCCATCTGTCAGTACCTGGCATGATCAGAATTGTGTTAACTTCTGCATTTTTGTAATTAATTTGATAATTTCAACAACAATATTTCAATAATATTTATGTAGTTAAAGGGTGTTCCAGTACCTTTTAAATCATAAGTCTTCTGATACTATTACTCAGTCTGAAATATAACTCATTCTTTGAAGAAAATTGAAACTACTCATGACATTCACAATACTGAATTTGAATTAAGATACCACAAAATCACAATATCATGAGTTAAAGGGACCAATGTTCCGGTCTTTCTTATGCTGAAGGTAACAATTTAACATTTAGTAAGAATGAAAACATTGGCTTCCTGATTTCTTGGTGTTTGCTCTTGCAAACATATTGTAAGATTACATTTTCCCAGTTCCTTTTCATGTTAGGGAATGCCTGAAAACAGGGATATTGATAAGGCTCTTTTGTCCCGAACACTCACATATCCTGTCCTGGTGAATGTGTGAAAACAACATGCACAATACAGATGTCAGCATGAACAATACTCCCTGTGGGAGACATCTGTTTAAATCCATTATCCTACATTGCAAGTCTCAAAAAATACGTGCTTCCTAATTTTTTTACTCTACTTTTGGATTATTAAAAAACCTACCAAATTACTTTCTGTTCCGTCCGGAAGATTGAAACAATAAATCCAATCTCCTTAAATTTCTTCTCATTAACTATGAGGAATATTTATCAAATTACTTATATGAATTTTCTAAGCTTTCCTGGTAGCATCTCGACATATGAAATGCAAGCAGTTTGCTGTACTTACATTTTGTTTATGAGTTTTTCTATTCAGATCTTGGTAATGCTCTCATTTTAATAATAACAACAAGATTTTGATGCCTCTTCAGTGAATTCACCATTTTCTTTGCCTAATCTGCACATGAGAGACTAAAAGGATTTCTTTGAAATGACAAGAAAGAGAACATAATATTCCATATATAAGGATTAAAGCAATGTGCTATTTCCATTTAGGGAAAAAAGGAAGTAATATTACTTCTCTAGTATATATAAGTCTCAGCACAGTTATTTAAAATCACCGACTAAATGTGTTACCTGTATTAGGCCCAATCATTATTTTTACTGGGAAACTGATTTCCCATTAAGAAACAAGTTAAAGATTGTAATGTGAACTACTGCTTTAGAACATATGGATGTGGTGGGTTGACCTTGGCTGGACACCAGGTGTCCACCAAAGCTACTCTCCCTTCCTCAACTGGACAGGGAAGAGAAAATAGAATGAAAAGCTCATGGTTTGAGATAAGGACAGGGAGATCACTCAGCAACTACTGTCACAGGTAAAACAGACTCATCTTGTGGAAATTAGTTTAATTAATTATCATTTAAATCAGAGTATGATAATGAGAAATAAACCCAAAACTTAAAAACAACCTCCCTTCACCATTCCCTTCTTTTTGGGCTTAACTTTACTCCCAAATTCTCTAGCTCCTTCCCCGCTCAGTGGAAAAGTGGGACAGGCAACAAGGGTTGTGGTCAGTTCATCACTTGTTGTCTCTGTGCTCCTTCCTCCTCAGACGGAGGACTCCTCATGTTCTTCCCCTGCTCCAGCATGGGGTCCCTCCCACAGGAGACTCCATGAACTTCTCCAACATGGGTCCTTCCCACGGCTGCAGCTTCTCACACCCTGCCCCAGCGTGGGTCCCCCCACGGGGCGCAGCCCCTCAGGCCCAGGCTGCTCCCCGGGGGTCCCCGCGGGGTCCCCAGCCCTGCCCGCAGCCCGGCCCCAGCCCGGGCTCCTCTCCCCGCGGGGCCACGGGCCCTGCCAGGAGCTGCCCCAGCGTGGGCTGCCCACGGGTCACAGCCTCCCTCGGGCACCCCCTGCCCCGGCGTGGGGCCCTCCGCGGGCTGCGGGGGGGTGTCTGCTCCCCCGTGGGCTCCGTGGGCTGGGGGCACAGCCTGCCGCACCGGGGGCTGCACCTCGGGCTGCCGGGGGGTCTCTGCTCCGGCGCCTGGAGCACCTCCTTGCTCTCCTTCCTCACTGACCTTGGTGTCTGCAGAGTTACTGCTCTCACATATTCTTACTCCTCTCTTCTGCTGTTATGTGTTTTGTGGGATTTGTTTTTTCCCTTCTTAAAGATGTTACCCCCAGGCGCTGCCACCATCACTGACGGGCTCGGCCTTGGCCAGCAGTGGATCCATCCTGGAGCCGGCTGGCATCGGCTCCATTGGCCATGGGGGAAGCTGCCGGCATCTTCTGACAGAAGCCACCCCTGTAGCCCCCTGCTACCAAAACTTTGCCATGCAAACCAAATACAATTAAATACAGTGCACCTAGACTGAACCAAATTTAATAAACTTGTATAATTTTCTGTCTCCTTGGAAGAATCTGCCTGTATTGGAACCAGAATCTATCAAGTCTCTAAACGCATACATTTCTCACCACTTTTTTTCAAAAGCCTGACAATACACAATGTAAAAGGCTAGTGCTACCAAGTGTCACTGAACACTGCTAATTGCTCCAAGTCAGTCCGTCAACAGTGCTATGTATCTTCAAAAATGTGATGATTTTGAAAACACTTGGATCTTACTTTAGAGCAAGAACTTATTTTTCATCTTTTGGAAATTATCTACCATTTATGCAGTGAAGTTTTTTCAAGTTTTCCTGCTCCTGAAGTTTTCTGAAAAGGATTTTTTTTTTTGGAAAAAAAAGTCACAGGTTTATATAAGCACTGTATTCAAATTCAATGTTATCTTTCAAGAGCAAGTGGATTTTCTTAGGAACAACAAATAACCTACCTTGTTTCAAAAAACTTTCAACAACTCTGCTACTACTTCACCTAATGTTGCCATAAATTTAGTGTTACTTTTTGTGTCACCTAAAAGTAACAGTGTGGTAGCACAGAGTAAGAAAGGTTAAGTACCAAAAATTGATCAAGCAAACAATAAAGAAGGAACCTACTGAACGTCTGTACTAATCAGACATGAAATACCACCAGACAAACAGTTCTATTGTTACTTTCTTTCCATACTGAAATCTCACTCTTTCTGTCAAATGCAGTCCACTTTTTAGAAAAAGGTTCTGCTCACTAGCAACATAGACAGATCCTGGGTGACAATTTCTGCAGCCTCCCAGGTCCAAGATTCTCCTCATTTGTTTAAAGAAAAAAGGGAAATGGGATTAGCCACCAGCTAGGCAAACCTCATCAGGATGCATAGGTCCTAGCAGCTCATGTCTTCTGCAGCAGCAAAACCAGCAAAACTAAACCTCTAAGGCTAGCCACATAGGTCCCGTTCTTTCCTTTTATTCTTCTTCATTTTCTGGTAAAAAAATTTCTCCCAACCCAGAAGTAACTTTTCAGTTAAAAAAATCAGGTTTGTGTGTGCTTTGAAAATGCTTCATCTTGACTCTTTGGTTAAAAACTCTGTCTTTACTTTTTGGTTAATAACTGATTGTAAACAGAATTTTGTATATAATTTATGACGAAAAACTATAGTATTTTCTAATACCACTTGAAAATTTTGAAATCTGCATACCCCGAAGTATTCACATCATTCTCCAGGTAGCCCATAAATGTGTTGTGCCATGCTTGCTTTACTTTCTAGCCTAAATAAAGCATATTTTTGTGCTATAAGGAGCAGTTTCATGGTTCCTTCTCTTGATCCATAAAATGGATGCACAGATACTTATGGGCATCCCTTGAATGTCACTTTAAATTACGAGGTTAGCACAAGCACTTTTGATAGTTATTGTATAAAGTAATCTCAGGCTTTCAGTCTGTTCTTGATGTTGGATTTTTAAACATTCTAAAATGATATCACTCTTTAAACATTTCATTAAAGTGACTGTTTATATCAGCATGCAGAAAAGTACAGTTATAAAAAACATATATGTGTTTCCAAATAAAAAGGTGAAATTCATAAGGATTATTTTCTGGCAATGAGTGTAAGCTGTACCTGACAGTTTGTCATGGAGTTATTATCAACAATACTTATATAATTGCTGATGTCACATTCCTTGAGATACAGAGGCATGCGATATTTTATAATTTAATTTACCTATTTTAAAAATAAACACATGCAATTCTAATTTTTCATTTCATGGCATAAAGATGACTACTAGATTTAAGCAAAGTAAAACCAATTTATATTCAATTGAGTTTTACATATTAGGAAAAATGTCTTCATTGTGAGGGTGGTTAAGCATTGGAATGTGCTGCTCAGGTAGATGGGGGAATCACCATCCCTGGAGGTGTTTAAAAACTGCTTGGATGCAGTGCTTAGGGACGTGGTTTGGTAGTGGACTTGGAAGTCCTGGGTTAACGGTTTGACTTGATCTTAAGGTCTTTTCCAACCTAAATGATTCTATGTTTCTATGATTTAATCCCAAGTTTCTTGCCCTGCTTATCCAAACCTATTTCTGTTTCAGCTGTAGCTTTGGTTTTCTTCTCAATTTTCTGGTGTACTGCAGCTTCTCTTTCCCAACAAAAAAACATTTTTTCAAGTCTATTTCACTTTGACTTTCCTCCTCCTGAGCCCCTTCTTTTTAATAATAAGGTAATGTTGAAAAACTGATCAAATGAGAGCTCATAGAGATCTCTGCTGCTGTCTGCTCTCTTACTTGTACTCAAACCAGTTTATCTGAATTGAGTTGTGGTATTTCCATACCACTGTCACTTGCATGTCTGCTGTTTAAACTCATTCTTTGAATCTTAATTTGTTCCTTTCTTGTTTAAAGAACACATTATTGAAGTTCCTATTCCTCAGAACAACAATAAATATCACTACATGTCCTAATTTTGTCTGTCTTTCCTCCTTGATTTACCAGTTTCTTTCTCCATGCTGTGAAAGATTTAATTTAATGCCAAATGTAATGAAAAAAAGGAAACACAAAAAAATGTTGAAAACGACAATGAATTTCATTGACTTGATTCATAGGGACTGAAGCTGAGCTCAATACACATGATAGAAGATCAGATTGTGGGTTGCAACTTCTTGTTTGGCATGTTGACTACTGGCTCCTCTGCATCCTTCATAATCTCATGCTTTTATGATTTGCAGATCTGCCTGTATATTTCCCCTTCCTTTCTTTCCTCCTTTCTTTTTTATGCTCATGAAAGCTATGGGGTTTTTTGTTTTGTTTTGTTCATGGAGACAAGTACATTTTTTCACTCAGTCATGAAGCTAGCAAAAAGGCAAATCTCAGAGGTTTAGCTTCTTTGTGAAAGCTTTTTTTCCAAGCAGCTCTACATCTAATTTTCTTTGTATACCATCATCTGAGATTCTCAAGGTAGTGCTTATTGGCAGTGACCTGCCAGACATCCTGGGTCTTAAGGATGAATGAATAAATAACTTTGCTGAATGCTGCTGAATATGTGATAAAGTAATTAGTATTCTTGCCAACTGAATTGAAAATGAGACGTTGTGTCTCCTGGGACTATTGTACCCCTTTGTAAATGCTTTTTTTTTTTTTTTCCTTCTTCTTTTAAATGCATCAGATATATATGAGATAAGCAAAATGTCCATTATAAATTAAAATAGCCTTATACTATAGATTAGGTGCCCACTTCTGATTTTTCAGTTAAAGTTCAATTTACAGAACACTGCTTAAGAAAAAACAGATGAGAAATATTTTCTTTTATACTTTTTCATACAATTAAAATTATTACTGATAATTAAATACATAATTTTACATTCAGACCAATATATATTGGATGAAGTGGAAAGAAGTGTAGGTTACACTATACATTAACACTATTCCGAGGCAAAGCCAGGAATAACTGCTTTGGATCAGATCAGTTAATTTCCAAGACCAGCTGAAGACAGTATGGGGTTTGGTAGAGTGGCAAGGAATCAGATGACATAATCATCTTAATATGCAATACTTAGAATGTGAACATTAATTAGCCTTGAACAGGTTGGTTGCATACAGATGCACATGAAATAGTGCAGCAGATAGTTGCCCACTATTTTTAAATAAAAATTAGGGTAAGCTTTCCCTCAAAAACATACAAGGCTGATATTCTCCTTGGACAATCTCACAAGGGATAAGCCTGACTTATAGGTTATATATCACCTCCACTGCAACTGCTATAGACAATGACTTTAAACCAGAAAGAAATTAATAAATCACTTATCTCTTGATCATTAGGAGTAGTGAGAGGGAATCTGATAGATAAACCGAAGCTGTTGGCAACAATGATGATTATTCCTTTTAACTGAAAAAAAAAAAAAAAATAGGGCAGGTGGTTCCCTACTATAGCCTCCCTGAAGATACTGTGTTTTGATGTGTAGAATGAAGGGGGGGAGGGGGGGGGGGGGCAGAGGGTAAGAAAAGAAAAGAAAAGAAAAGAAAAAAAAGAAAAAAGAAAAGAAAAGAAAAGAAAAGGAAAAAGAAAAGAAAAGAAAAGAAAAGAAAAGAAAAGAAAAGAAAAGAAAAGAAAAGAAAAGAAAAGAAAAGAAAAGAAAAGAAAAGAAAAGAAAAGAAAAGAAAAGAAAAGAAAAGAAAGAAAAAAAAAAAAAAAAAGAGAAAAATAACAATGCAGAGGAATATCTCCTGCTAGAATTACAGAATGCCAGAAAGGCATCTACCCAAAGTAGGCACTCAGTGAAGTTACCACAAAAGATTTGCAGCTCCTGGGGAGCTGGTGATCTCGTTTAACCTTACTGCATAATAAAGAAAACTAATGCAGCAGGTCAGTGAGAAGCCAAGACAGCAGCACCTGTACTGACTGAAATTAGTTGATTGTATTTTGCTACAGACAGCCAGAATCAGAGGAATAAGGGTAATATTGTCTACATTCCCACTCCTGAAGAGCCTACACTTATGGAAAGGGGAGCTATGTGGCTCTCTGGTCTGAATCAAGCCACATTGTGTTGTGAAGGGCAGATAAGGTTTTCAGAGTAACTGTATAAGCTATTCAGTGCATGGATGGTGGAATAAGTCTGAGGGATGGGGAAATCATATCAAAGAGTTTGTTATATGAACCACAGACTCTTGGTTCAGAGGAGGAGAAAGCAGGGCTGGATTCTCAATAGCTTCCCAGCAACATTTTTCTCTTACCTATTTCTCTTGCTATTTTTTCCCTGGTGACATAAATGTGAACTCTGTCCACTCTCCATCCCTCAGGGCTTTTTTATTCTCTGCCTGGCAATGTTCTCTGGGACTGAGTGATATGTAAGTTTGCCTTATCCCAGGAATGCACTATTTCACTATGAGATAAAGGTGAAGATGCACTTCAGCATGAGAGGAGGATGTATCTGTGTGCCTGATACTGAAGTTTAACCTTTTCCAACCCCACCAGTATTTTGTGTCTGGTTTCCAGCCTGAGCATATAGTACTTACAGCTAAAAAATATTTTAGAGTTTCATTTATTTTGATAGATGGCACTTTTGAATTTGTCAGCTAATGAGTGCTAAAACTTGTAGCATTTCATGTTTTCTGTAGCCAGGAGTAAGAAGAGATACTTCTAACCTGTTACCTTTCTTAAAAAAAAAAAAAAAAAAATAATAATAAAAAAAGCTTTATTTTCTCTTTCCAACAAACCCTCCTGTCCCTTTGTAACTAAGGTGATACTAAATGCAGGTATAGAGAAGTACAATATAAGGTGTGATGTGGAGAATTGCAGAATGACAAGGAGCTCTACAGACATGTATAGAGTACATTAGACAGAATATAATATGCTATATAAAATAATCACCATATCCTTACTCCTCCCGGATTTTCATTCTTTTCTCAGGTGATTTTTCTCTTGTTATCATAAAGAGAACTTCTGATGCTGAGCAACTCAACGGTTTATATATTCATGGCGTCTATCCAATGTATGTATCAGGATAGCCGTGAAGATATCAGATGTTTGTCTGAAAACACTTTAAGGGGAATAACAACTCCAAACAGTTTCAAAAGCTTCTGTTCTTCAAATATTTTTTTTTTCTTCTTTCTTTAAACATAAGGGTTTTCTCACTGGGTGATTTCCCCCTACTTTTCTTGTCCTTTTTTTTTTTTTTTTTCCCCTCTTTTCCTTTGTTATAGTGAAGTAGACATAACCACCTTTTTAGTGAGATATGTCCTGCTGATCAAGTTTTGATTCTGAATATCTCACAGATTTTCTGACACCTATAAATATTCAAGCTCAGTGGGTATTTTTGCTCCCTGGTATCTATAAATATATGGCAGATTTTGATTGTTTTATGATGGAAGCTTATTTTATTTTATTTTTGCCTTCACAGTTGGCTTTGGGTTTTTTTTTTTTTCTGCTTTATAGACCCTTGTCTTTTTATTAGTTCTGTGTTCCCTGTTGATTTTATGTTTTATATTCCTGCTGTCACCATCAGCATCTCACTGTAAACAAGAATGTTGTATCTCAGTGGGTTATTTTCTGTTAATAACCTGTGATACAGTATATAAATAAACCAGAGAGGAGTTCACAGGTGCAATTTATTAGAGTTATTGCAATGTGACTTCAGTAATGGGCTCAAGTTCTTTAAAAACTTTGGTGTGTTCTGACTTGAAGACGAAAGCTATATATTGCAGTTCAGGAAAGAAAAATAAATATCAGTGTAATGAAATATATCCAAGTCCAACTCAATAATAATTGCAATTTCTCAGTGTCAACGCTTGGAGACCTATGTGTACCTCAGGATAATTCAAACAAAAGTAAACCAGTAAGGTAACATATTATCCAGGTTAGGCTGGAAGAATGAAACCAAGCCAACCAGCAAACTGAACAAAATACTCTGTCCTCCCTATACTTACATCACTGTTAACTCCATGATAGCATATTCTGATCCTAGTATGACCCTGTTAAACTTCACATTAGACAATCATATTTCAGATGTATGTTTTACTTGTGGTGGAGGGCTGTAAAAAACAAGTAAAACATAATTTAAAGATTGTTTGAGTCTATCTCAAAAAGTTGTAGTGAAGTCCCCAAATTACTCAAATGAAGTCTTGAGCAGTTTCTAAAAATTCTGATTAAGGTAAAAACCTAAATTTTATCAACACTAATGTATCTGCTTGTGCACAGAGAATAGAGCTGTCAGCTCTGAAATGTCTGTGAAGGCTACTGTGCTTTTCATGATTCACTGCTGTTCATAAGAACTTAAAGCACAGTGAATCCAGTGGTTGATATGAGTCAGATTAAAGGAAAAAAACTGTGCTCAAAGCAGCTAAAAAGGCAGTGTTCACCCTACTCTTCCTCATCCTTATAACCTGATATGTTGGCTCAAATGAAAGCTTTTCTGCCATTCAGAATGTTTTGGAAACAGAATTTTCAGAAGTCAGTCCTAAAAGGATATTTTGGAGCAGTGTTTACACAATGCTATGATTTATATATGTTCAACACAATATTTCATGCTTTTTCCTAAGATTAAATTTATTATCTTTATAGACTCACTCTCTTCTCTAGACACTGACATCACTCCACGGAGAGTGCAGGTGGTACCATGCAGATATGACCAGACCTTTTGACCATGCATACAGCTAAAAGAGCACCTTTCCTTTTAAGGAGGGGAGATACTCTGTCTTGCACCTCAAATAGTGTCGAGTGCTGGCATGACAAATCAAGGCTGTTGGAGCTGTCTGAATTGGAGCTATTTCACACCTGTGGGAGCTGGACATACCAGAAAGGTTTTTTTGGTGAAACATCAGGCTGTCCTGTCTTACTCAATCTACAATTCACAGAATCCATAAACATGTACTCTTTTTGTCTGTTGTAAGGGAGACAGCTGACCTAGAAAGGATGAATTTACTTTTGCCAGTTATTATTGTCAGTAGTGACTCTGCACAAAGGTCCTTTTAAACCAGTTATCTTTGATTTTAAAGCTCCTTTGCTGACATTAATAATTTTATTCTCATGAATATCTTATTCTTTCTATGACTACTGGAAAATATCTGCTAGTAGATGTTCAGCCAGCTAGAGGATTCCATGCCTGTCCCAGGGTTGGCATGTTCAGTAAAAACCTGCTGAATTCCTTTGTGTGTTGATGGCACATGCATGACCAAATTTTACCTTGCTATATAGGACTGAGTCCTGTACGATTAATGGACATTAAAGTTCAGGTTTTTGTAGTAGTTGGCAGGAGCTGAGGAAATCTAACACCATAAAGGCAGTGCTTAGGTCCTATCTTGGCTCCTCTCTTGTTAAGTCGCTGGGAAAGCTGCCACCAATACTAAAGGGAACAAGATCAGGCTTGTTTCTCCTATGTAGGCGCAATCAGGATTCAATGACAGATGTGACATCTCCAGCAGAGAGAGACGCCTTTGGCATCAAACAGAACAGATCCTAGTCTTGCACAATGAAAGGTCCAGACCGCCTAACAAAAAAGGAAAATTGCTTTTAACTTAAGCAGCAAATGCATCGTCTGTATTACTACCATGGTAGTTCTGGGCAAACAGCATAGAATCCTATAGATTTTTTGTATTACTAGCTTAATCACAGCTGTTTCAAGATCACCTTTACATCCTATGGAAACATTTATGTAGCATCCTTTCATAATACTCTGTGAGACTTCTATGTCTGTGGGACTTCTATGAGAAAAAAAATAATCAGAACATAGGCAAATGTAATTTACAATTCCTTAAAAAGGTATTCATGTGTTGGTTTTTTCTCTTTCCAGCTTTTTTCTTGTTAATATTTACATTGCTCTGCTCTTTAGAAATATAATGATTCTCTTTTCTCATTATTTACACTGTGAATGTTGTCTCTTTTTTTATTTTGTATGATATTGTAGCAAATGTACTACATATGAACTGGAACTCATACTAGGATATGTCTCAGAAATAACTTTAATTCTGGACGGTTTTTAAAATATGGAAGATCAAGTGACAAAAGTTGCCGGTTTTCCCAGAGAATGGCATTTCTATGTTGTAACCATTTTCCCATCTCTGATAATCCAAACAGTAGAGTAAGAGTTTGTTCTTTCTCTGGAAAAAAAAAAAAAAAATATATAAAAAAATTAATCAGATCTTTGTCTCATGCACCTCAGTTTTCATGCAAAGTTCTCATATGTATATATATGAAGTGCTGTCAGGATATATCTGAAATGTCTGGCTGAGACATGCAAGAACTGGAAACTCGATTTACCTTCACTAGTATTTTTCATGAATTTAAACCTCATCAAGGAAAATAATTTGTGACAGTCTTTTATTGATTAAAAAATAATTGTCAACTTTTTTTTTTTTTTTTATCTCTACACTGTACTATAAGAAGAAATTATTAGAAACTGCAACCTCAACTGAGGGACTTGAGCAACGGAAAGGGAAGAAACATTTTATTATTATTTATTCTTTAATTCACAGATGACATCAGACCTACACAATAGCCAGCGCACATGATTGACAATGCTGAAGCTTCTGGGTTCTGTTCTTCCTGAAAGCTGTTCTATCACTTGCAGTGCTCCAAGATATGTTAGTTCATCATCCTAAGGTGTTATATACTCGTTCTGCTGTCATCCACCACTTGTCTATGATGTCTCCAATGTCTGCATGCTCCAAATGCAAATTAAACGAATGCAAAGCATATGGGAGGAATGAACATTTGTAAGTACTTTTAAAATCCTCCTGGTTCCTTGTATAAGGACTACACATTTATTTGATGTCAAGGCCTTCTGTGCTATTAAGAAGGAAATGTCATGTGTGTGACTCAGGTTTAATGATTTCCTCACATTAGTAATATATAGAATGTTGTTTAAATTGCTGATGTTTAGGTTTTTACTTCAAAATGAAAACTCCTCCACAAATTTGATCAGTCCAAAAATATTTTTTTCCTTTGGGAAGGGAGGATGATGGAGGGGAACTTTTTTTCCTCAACATTCTGTTCATCCCTTAACTCCTGCTTATTCTTCACCTTCAGGTGGCATTAACTAAATTCATTATAGAATCCTCAACTGTAATACCACCAGTCTCCTCCTTACCAGTACTATCACAATTGTCTTGTCAGATGCTTATTCAGATAACTTGTTCTCCTTTACCCTAGTTTCTGATGAGTCAGTTTTAATCTTTGTCTAGTTCATTTTTATTATCATTACATTACTCACGTAAATGGTAATGACGCAATTCTTTAGTGTGTGAATAAGTTGAGTTGCGGTGTGTACTTGATGGTGATCTTAACAGTAGGAATGCTTTCATTGTTTTCAGTGAGGAAAGGATTAACCTACAGTCTATCAGCTATACCAGCTTCTGTAAGAAAAATGTGATGCATAAATATTTGATCTTATCCATGCTGAAAGGTGTTTCATAGCCTAAAATACAAAGTTGCTGATATAAGCAACATGGAAATGTATTTCCTTTTAACTGTATGAAAATTTTTGGAGAAAAGATTTTATAAGCTGAAAGCTGATAAAAGAAGAAATTCCATACTTCTGGAATATTTGAAATGTCTGTCAATTTATTGATTAATAGTACTTGCCTTATCTGGATTAGAAAATACCCACATGCAGGAGTCCAGCTATTATGTTGTGCTAAGGACTACACAGGAAGCTCATGATGGAGAACATGATGAATACAGTGAATAGAAATCCATGTTCTAAAACATATTTTGGACATGTGTTAATATACTTTTCTTTCACCACATAAGAAGGAAAACGTCCTTTGCAACTCTTTTCAAAATGACTGACAGGGACAACTAAAGCTTGCTTTTGTTTAATATAGTCCATGGGTTGCTAGCTAATGCATTTGCTTATGATGAATAAGACACGGTTTGAAAGATGTTCTGTGTGATTCAAATACATGAAGTCATGATGCCATTCTGTCAGCTGAATCTGTTAATTCTATTAAATAATTAAATATTTCTTCAAGTGGAGCAACAGAGTGATTATGGGTTTCTGAGACATTCACAATGGGAATTAGATATTAGTGTTACAGTCTATGTCTCAATTGGACAAGGATTTAAACTTGGCTTTATCACTGCCTGGGCAGTGTTCTAACCACAGAACGGCTGAAAAAGTGAGAAGGGAAGAATTAGAGCTTTCGTTTTTTCAGATCATCTATTGAATCTTGAAGTCAAACAAATTTTTCTAAAAAAGTTTCACAAAAAATCTATGTCTACGAGCAAAGGTTTTGTTTTGGCAAATTAATGTTTTCCAATTAGAAAAAAAAAAAATGGACCAGATTACTGGTCTACTTATTTACATCAGTTTTGCAATGAAGTGTAACATTTTATTCACCAGAATTTTTCTGAATTCACAGTGGAGTAAGAAAGTCAAGGAAAGAATACTGGAATTTTTTGGAAGGGTCTGCAAGATTAATTTGATAAAAGCAGAAGTGGGGTTTTCAACAGACTTGAGTATTTTTTTAACTGTCAGACTTCAGAAAAGGAAACTATATAGCCAGAAAAAAACCCTGAGTTTCTGCAGAATATCATAGCTCAAAGAATTTGTGAAGAAAAACTCATTGTCTGACAAGTGTGTTTAGCCCCTCCTTTATGGGTATCTATTTCTGAGACAATTTTGTTGGTTTAGACATACATTTGAACTGCATTCTACCTTATATTTTCTCAGCTGTGCTCAGCTGATACAACAAACTTAGTAAACCAGGGGAGTTCTTTCACATACCTGAACTCAAATGTATAGTTTAAGTATTTCAAAGGAGAAATTGGAAAGCTTATGATTCCTCAGATCCAGTTCTGACCATGTATTTCCATTTCTACTTAAGAGCAACTTCCTTTTATGCCTCCTTATCGTAGACACTCTTAAATGTCATGTTAAACATTAATTCCCTACATTCCCATTCTAGGCAAAATGTTCTAGATTATCAATATTTAAACTTTGTGGAGGTTGAAAATATTGCATTGGTATGCCTTTATTCCCAGAGAAGATGTATGATAATATGTGTATAAGATATTTAAATAATGCAGTTGATGACTACATGTGCAATTTCACCGAAGACTTAATGGCAATTGAGTGACAAGCTTCTAATCACTTCAGTTTTCCAGCATTTTATGAGAGAAAGAAAAAAAAAAAAAAAAAACACCCCAGAAATAATAATTAATTAATCCAGAATGCTTTATATTTGCAATATCTGTTATTTCATATACTATTGAAATTTTACTTACCAGAAGATAAAGAAAATATATATTATATCTGCATATGCATTATGTGGGTTTTGAGTGGATAGCAAAATGACCTTTTAGCAGTAGTAAGAAAAAAATGTCTATTTTGTTATAAACTCCGACTTTCTTAACCTTCTGTACCAACATGGGCTACTGTATTTTTAAATATACGTAAAATTAAATTAATTTTATGTACCTATTTCAGTTACTCATACTGCACTAACCCCTTGGATTTAACACAGAAATATACTTAGAAATAAAAGGAATCTTTTTTCCTGGGGCTTTCTTAATGCTCTATGCAATCGCCTGGTAAGCAGAAATAGAAGCTTTGAAAGAGAAAGTATACTGTACTTATATAGGCTTGTTTATCCATCTATTTGGCTTTGTGCTTTTCATATATTTAGTTAGTATTCAGGTTTGATTTCATGTTAATTGCTTTGCTTTTAAAATTTCAGGCAGTTACTGGATAATTTCATGTGCAGAGAGGTTAAAGCTAAATCGTGTAGCCAAATAGCAGAGGCTTGCTTTGAGAATGCTGCTGGAGTTTGGCTTCCATGTCACGTACTGGGCCATAACATGTAAAATAGATGTCTCCCTCTGAAAGCTCTGCAGTGAGAGCACAGTCGTAAAAACAGGGGGAGGGGAGGTACAGAAATTATAAAAAAAAAACCGCAAAAAAAACCCAGAAAAAAAGAAAAGAACTGGAAAGTTACTAAGAGAGACTACAATTCAAAGGTGCTAAGTCAATATGAGCTTACACATTTTGAAGAATTTTTAAATGCCAACAGATGAGTGAATAAATTTTGTGAATCTATTCAACATATGAGAAATCCACTCCCGAATTCCAGTCTGGTAACACTGCATTTTAGCAATAGTCATGGCATAAAAATAGGCTTTAACAGGAATGCATCAGTTCAAACCAGTAAGAAGCAATGGTGCTTTCTTTGTGATAAATTGACACTAAAGGAAAATCTTGGCAATCTCCTATATTATTTAGAGGAGCAGTGATCAAAGGAAGAGGGTTACAAAGAACTAGCACTCTCGTATATTCTGTACTGATGCAGAGATATTGTCAGTAATGGTGAATACAATTACTACCAAGGATTGCTGGGGAAATGCTTTTAAAACTCACATTTATGAATCTTTGCTGCAAGTTAGAAGGAGGAAAGGAAAAGGAAGTCAAACAATATTCAGATACCTGCTACTATTTATGGTGGTTTAATTATACTGCTACTTTGTCTTGTGTAGTGATGTTTTCTCAATACATTGCTTTTTATGCAGCTCCTGGATGCACAGTCAATTTTGCTGTAATTATCTTGCTAGTTTACAAAAAGATTGGATTCTAATTTTCAAAATAATGTACCATCCCTTCATATTAATAATAAGAAAAACAGTCTCTTTATTCTCAAGCACACACTAAAAAGGGAGGCTATAGGAAGTTTCTGGTTTAAGACTTTGTCAACACTTGTCCAACCTCCATCAGAATTTCACCCTGATTCTTGTCAGCAACAGTAAACACAATGGAAACCTGCTGCACATGGTATAAAACTATGCATGAGGTTCAGATTATTTCTTTCCTGGATGTAGGCTAAACAAGACAAATTATTACTGTTCCGGCACCTGCCTGGGGTCTGAAGATAGCTATGACAATGGGTAGAAAAGCTGCAACAGCAATGACTGATAGAATATTACAAATGGCATTCTTGTTTTTTCCTCTTTCTGAGTAATGCAGCAAGCACTTCCAAAATCCACTTTTCAACTTACTTTCTGGAATGAGGGGAAGAAGGTGGTATTTTTATTCTTTCATTTGTAATGAAATACGGGTTTTATAACTATTAACCAAAAGCCAGATTCATATTTTACAAGCTTTATTCAAAGCACTCCAGAAGAATTTTATGTGGAATCCAGAGACTCACATCATTCTTAATTCCCAGAAAAGAAATCCTTTGTTTATGATAATATACAGAAATAACTTCCTGTGGATAAAAAAATCAGTAGAAATGCTGATTATCATTCATCATTTTGTGTGACTTCAACTTGTGTTTAACGTGTAACATACTTAATATCTTTCTTAAAGAACTACACTCTCCAGTAATTTACATGCAAATATATTTTTTTTAAATAAAGACTTTTTATTCTAGTCCTTGTAAGTGAAGCTTGAAAATATGACCTCCCATATCCTGAAAAACAGAAAAATATTGTTTGTGAATTATATAATGTTTTTTCAACCCCTATTATGAGAATCGATTTTTGGTAAGCCTGACCTGTGCTTTTGAACATTTGCTGTTGACAATACAGAAGTCATAGAGTCCAACTTTCAAACTTTTTTTGAAGGGTGATGAATCATTTGGCAAAACAATTCATTAAATTCATCTGTGCAAAGAGGCTGTAAGGTATGTCTAACCTGGTGATTCAGTGTAAACTTCACTTTGTAACTGGTCTCAGGGGCACTTGGACAAAGAAAAAAATAGGCATGGGTATATGTGTTGGACAGTTTCCACAGCTCTCTTGCTATTTTAATCTTTCTGCCAGCAAAAATGGAATATTCAGGCCAAGGAAGGAAGTATTCCATGATCCCCAAAACTATTCCATCTTAAAAAAGCACCACCCCTATACTCTTTATCTTGGGTAGGGTAAATTCTTTCCTCTTTTTCCCTTCCAAAGAATCTAAACTGATTCTTCTGCCAGGTCCTAAAATGAATATATGTTTTCAAAAGAAATGGAAATAGCTAAGAATTTTAAGGAAGTAAAAATCATATTTCATAACTGCAGTACCAACTGGACTGCAAATATAAAAATTTAGTTTTAAGAAAGTACCTGTTTTTATCACAAGTGTGGGTCAGTTGTTGAACTGTTAAAGTGTGTGAGTCAAAATAATGGATTAAAAAAGTTGCTTTTCTTTTTTGCCAACTCTAACAGCAGGTGGCAATCTCATTTTACCTTGAAGGTGTCATTCATTACAAGCCACATGCTTTAAGTCATGGGGATTTATAAAGGTGGAAAATCACCAGGGAACCCCACTACACATCCCTGAAATAGTATACCATAAAAGCATTGAAATTAATATCCATTTTCAAAGTATTAAAATCATATATTTTGCTTATAGTTGGTTTTCTTACTGGAAGCCGAAGGTAGCCAAACATATAGTCCTTCTAACTTTAGCAAGGGAATTTGTACTAGATGATCTTTAACACTTAGAGCCAGTGACTCACCATGTTATACTGCTTTTAGATCTTCATCTGTCCTGCAGTACCTTCTTTCCCATCGTTTAAACCATATCAGTCTCTGCCAGTACCCCAGATGTAATCTATAATAACTCTGTGTATGAACAATAACTTCCACTGAGGTGGTATGGCTACTCCACAGACAACTTTAGGGGTTGCACAAGAGTAGAGAAGGATGGACTTCTGTGCTGTATGACTACAAATGGGATTCATGCAATATGTTCAAGAATTTAAAAGAAAGAATGGAATATAAAACTCACCATAACTTATGAGTGATGTCACTATCTTCATTAGTTTTTGACCATGCAGCACTTTTTAAGATCAAGGTAAGCTGTAAACAGCAGTGAGGTAGAAAATTAAGAGGTTTGCCACTTGTCAAAATTATTCCGGTGCTACACTTCTTAATGACAACACAGATTAGTTACTCTTTAAAATGTTTAGACATCAAGGGTTTCCAAAATTCACCGTTTCCTCCCAGCACAGTCTTGACACTCAGTATCCTCTTTCTTATGTATATACACATAATTTTTTAATTTTCAGAAACTCTTGAGGATTCTAAAATCAAAATCACAGAGCAGCAAATAGTATCGATACTATTTTAATGAATGATATTCTGGTAAATTTTCTCAGCTTGATGAGACCTAAGTAAGGCAACAACACTCAATGAAGTCATTACCAATGAAGTAATCTGAAAAAAATCTCACAAATTTAAGTCAGTATTAATCAGTCTCAAGCTACAATTTGATTTCTTTCAACTAACTTCTGTTGCATTTTTATTAAAATCATGGTAGTTTTCCATATTTTAATATGAGTCCAGGAAAATGTGTGAAATTCTGAAGCAAATTATGATTGTGTACTGAGTCTGGCTGGGATAGAGCTAATTTTCTTCACAGCAGCTGGCATGGTACTGGGTTTTTTAGGTTTGTGACCAAAGCAATGCTGATACACCAATATTTTAGCTAGTGGCTGAACTGTTCTTGCACAGCTTCACTCTGCTCCCACCATTGAGTAGATTGGGGGATACACAAGAATCTGGGACGATACACAACCAGAAATATGACCCAAACAAACCAAAGAGATATTCCATGCCATACAATGTCATCCTCAGCAATAAAAAGGAAAACGTGGGTTTTTTAGGAGGGTTAGCCATCTTTTGCTTGGGAGCTGGCTAGGTATCCATCTACCCATGGGAGGTGATTGCCTTTGTATGATTGGTTTGTTTTGTTTTCTTTCTTTCTTCTTCCACTTCTGCTTTGCTTATTAAATGGTTTTTACCTTGATCCACTAGTTTTCTTGGTTTTACTTATCTGTTCCTCTACCACTGTCCTACTCGGATAGGAGAGTAAGTGAGCAGCTCTGTGGTGCTTAGCTGCCTAGGGGGTTTAACCCACAACAGGTTAGGTACCAATCAATACTTGTATTTTGGAAATTGATATTTTTAGGAAAAATATTTCATGACTTATGCAGTAAGATATCCTTTCTTTCTTTCTTTTTTTTTTTTTTTTTTTTTTTAATTCTCAGTGTTAGACATTTGACAAATATTCCAAGTTCAGATTTTTTTTTCCTTTCTAATCCATGTTTTGTTCAATTCATATCTAGGTGTGGGCTACGGTCAAAAAGCTGGCCACTTGTTAAGAATAGAGCTAGGAGCTTCAAAACCCGAAAGCTGATCCAATACAACCAAAATTTTGGTTCTCTAGTACTCACTGAAAAGGAACCATGGTACCAGATGGTTAAGGTTTATGATAGCAAAGCCAGCATGAGGTTTCCCAGCAATGTCACACTCAGCAGCAGAAAAGTTTTTTTTTGTGGATGTAGATGGAGCAAAGGAGCTGGGAAGGAACCCAGGAGTTCTGTGGAGATGTACTGAAAAAAAAATCAGTGGAGCTTTGAAACAAGGGGAGGACACAGATTTAAGAGAAAAAAGAGTCCGTGGGATTTTAGGCAACTGGGTGAACACTCAGAGGACTACAGTTGTTTTCTCTAACAGGTCTAATGCTGAGATACAAGAGTCCATTTTCTCTTGCTCCCTGTCACATAATGCAAGCTGTCATTGCTCCACTGATTTCACAGTAAATATTACCCTCAGAAGGAAGAAGTAGATCTTCAGTTGTATAGTAACTCTGCTGAGGTCAATATGTGCACTGAAGGCAGTCATTGTAGAGCAAATCCTTTAAAAAAAACCTATGTAGAGTTTCAACTTCATCTGGTGAAATACAAAGCAAAATGCAAGTATTTCAAACCAGCTTTCTTCAAGAGTAAGCTTAGATTTAGATTACCTCCAAATACTGTTGTTTTAAAAATAATTTGTTTCAACTCCTCTTTCTTTTCTATCTTGTAGAGCTGTTTGAATTTGTCAGTAATACAGTAGACATTCTTCTCTTCACTTTAGACAAAGTGACTGCTGAACAAACACAGTCACAAACTTCAGTACTCATGGTAGCTTTCCTACCAGTTCATACAGTCATTGCAATCAAAAGTTGATGTACATGATCTTAAATCTTTGAAATGCTTATCCTGTATTTAGTAGCAATGAAGGGTGTGAGTCTATCCGGATGGCAATAATTCAAGTATTTTGGAGAATATTTCAAATTAAAGATGAATTTATAAATCACACAATTCACATTGAGTTTGGACTCGCATTTTTTTACCATAACACATGATACTCTTGAACTGACGGTTTATAACTGCAGTTCATTTGAAAGTCTTATTAAACACTAATTAAGTTCTAATGATGCAAACCATTTACATAGGCACACACACATAAGCATGCATGCTAAGTCTAGGATTGTTTTATAGTACTAAATATCCAAATGTCAAACTTGAATATAAGTGCTATATTCCTATGTCTCATTCTCAGTGTTAGAAAAATAGTAACATTTCCTTGAAAGAAAATATATTGCTAGTAAATTCTTTTCCAAAACAAAAATCAAATTGTTTTTCTTTTGAATATTAAACATTGTTTCATGATGTTTATGCAAGCAGATAATTATGCAATACTTCCATATTAATTTACAGCTATATGTATATATAAATTACTGTCAACATCAGGTGAAGTGAAATATGTACTTCAATGTAAGTACCAGGATAAAGTGGAAGGTTAATTGAATCTATCATTGCAGTCAGCAGTCTCATATCTTTGAGAAGAAACAGAGGAAATAGATTAGTATCACCATTCTGTTTTCATCACTGCATTTTCTGCTTTTCTCCTTTGCTGTCCTTACTCATTTGTGATGACCTGGCTATTAGTCCTTATCTTTTTGAATTTTTTCCCCTCCTCTCTCTGACATTATTGTTACAAGAACCAAAATCCCTTGCTTACATTTTCCCTTTGTATTACTTTTTACCAACAGGTTATATAAGAAGAGGGTTCCTGGCACTTAAATCCAGCGTGGGAATCATAGGGAAATGCTTGTAACTCTTGCGTGCCAGAAACAGGACTATATGCCATTCTGATTACACAGGATAATCTTGCTTGCAGATTTGATTTTCCTATGTCTAATTTTTCATTACTATACATCCCAGCTTGAGATTCTCTTCTGGATGTGAGGTATCTGGGTCTTACTCAGTTAATGGTAACAGCAAGTACTGTAAGAGTTCCTTTTGACATTGATTTCCTCTTTTCAGTTACACTCTTTTTCCAGATCCATTCTTTATAGCATAAATGTGAACTGAAGGCAATAATGCTGCAGATTATTTCAGTGGGGCAGGGTCAGGTCTATAATGTATAAAAGATTTCTACTATGCAAAAGCTTTCAGTCTTGTTTCCTGATATTTCTGAGCAGCTGTTTCAGCTGGTTTTGAATCATTTGATAATGTGTTAAATTTTCATTTTCATGAAATATTTTTAGATAGTTTCCTTTTAAAGGGCCATATAAAGTGTGATCAGGCCTTGGAAAGGTAAAGTTTATAATTCTCTCTTGCTTTTCCTGTTCTTCCCTGACACCTGTGTTGTTTGTGTCCACCTGTCCACCCTCCCCACCCCCAACCATCCCGTAATGTCTTTCCTGACCATGCATATGAAAGGCTTAGAGGTGCAAGGTCTTAATAACAAGAGCTAAATCCATGAACAGAATCCCCTCCCAGTTTCTAGTGTTCCTCCAGCCCTCTCGCTGGCAGGGCCCAAGAAAGTGAAAAATCCTTGACTTATTAGAAACATTACCTAGCCACAACTAAAAACATCAGTATGTTATGAACAGTATTCTCACATCAAATCCAAAACAGACCACTGCACCAGCTGCTAAGAAGAAAATTAACTCTATCCTAGCTGAAACCAAGACAGCAAGTGATCCAGAACCTGTAAATGCTATAGGAAGGACTATACTCAACCTAAAAAGTAGGCACATGTGGTGGATTGGCCTTGCCTGGATGCCAGGTGCCCACCAAGCCATTCTATCACTCCCCTCCTCAGCAGGACAGAAGGGGAGAAAATAAGATGGAAATAAAACTTGTAGGTCAAGATAAAAACAGTTTAATAAAGCAATAGCAAAGGATGCATGTGCAGAAGCAAAAGAAAACAAAATATATTATTCTTTACTTCCCATTAGCAGGTGATGTTTGGCCACTTCCCATGAAGCAGGGCTTCAGTACGCACAGTGGTTGCTCCAGAAGATGAACATCATAAGTAACAAATGCCCTCCCTTCCCCTTCCCTTCTCTTAGCTTTTTTTGCTGAGCAGATCTCATATGGTATGGGATATCGCTTTGGCCAGGTTGGGTCAGCTGTCCTGGCCATGTCCCCTCCCAAGGTCTTGCCCACCCCCAACCTACTGGTGAGGGGGGGAATGTTGGAGAGCCAGCCTGGATGCTGTGTGAGTGCTGCTCACCAGTAGCCAAAACACTGGAATGTTATCACGACCCTTCTAGCTACTAGTACAAAGCACGGCACTATGAGGACTTATGTGGGGAAAATTAAGTCCATCTCAGCCAGACCCAATACACACTCCCAAAAGAGTAAAAATATATTGAAATGGCACAGCTTGGGTAACAAAGCATATCATTTCTGAGTCAGGAAAATAACTAATGAGTGGTATATGCTCATGTTTACTGTATCACAGAGGGTAACATACAGAGACTGTTCAAAGGTCCTGATAATTCAGAAATAAATACTCTTTGAAGGCTTCTATTATGTTGGCATATAAAGGCATTTATACCATTCAATGCAACTCAAAGCATTTTGGGAAGTACTGTATAAATTACATATCTGTGGATGGAGTGACTTTTGCAGTCACACAAAGCCACTAATATTATATATGCTTTGAATTATTTCTCATTCAAGCATGACCATTGGCCCTTTGCCACTTAATGTATGACATTAGTTTTATATCTCCTCTCAATAATAGGACCTCCAGTTATGCGCATCTTCCAGTACTGAAATTTACCATCTACTTTAGTTTGAATCTAAATCATACTTCTGAACATTTAACCTGCAGGAATTTGGTCTGGAGCTGTTCAGCTACAGTACATCTATAAAAAGGTCAAATATATCTAAAATCAATGGGATAAAAGTCTGAATGTGTTTCAATATTGCAGTTCTAATAGTACAGCTGGTGAAAATCAGAGGTTTTGGGACTCAGTCCAAAGCCTATGGAGGCTAGTGGAAAGACTCTGAAATGTCTCAGAGGTCTAATCCCTTTGTCCTGATTTCTATTGTAAACGTATAAACTGCTCATGATCCACTTAGAATTCATTATGGGTTGACTTAAAATCTGGCCTCCACTCTCATGGACCCTTTCCAAAAAACTTGACCCTAGTTTTCAGTTAAACAGGCAGGGAATCTGACTGTATGTTGCTGTATATGCATGTTTTGTTCCTCTGTATGGGTCTACATAACCATCAAGGCCAGAGCACAGCTCCCAGAGCACAACTAACAGAGGCAGCCAACCAACAGAGGTAGCCATTTGCCAAGCAGTTTCTGGGCTCTGCTTTCTTGACATGTTCTTAAGTTTCTGGGCACTTTGTTAGAGATCTGAAAACTCCTAGGAACCCTCAGAGGAAGGTGAGGTTGCCTGCTGCTGCTAGGTAAGGCTAAGGTTAAGGTAAGGTTAGTTCTAGCAGGTTCTGGCAAATTCTGCAGCTGTCCTTCATCAAATGGCACCTGCAACCTTTGTTCTAGCTTAACCCTAATTAGGGAGGGTCAAGTCCTTCCTTTTAACCTGTGCTAGGGAGAGGCCTATAGAAGAGTCAGGCTCAGCATACAGTCAACAGTTGTAACAGCTTGTGCAGTAAGATGTGAGGAACAGGCCTGTAAACATTCTCTAATCCATACATCTTCAGGTGTGGTGGGGGGAAAGTCTCCTGCCCCACCTCATGACTTGCAGTTATGGAGTAGCTTCCCTGCCCTTGTAGCTGACAGGTTCCCTGGCCTTGACAGCTGGGAGTACTGGCAACTGGAGCACCTTTGGTGGCTATGCCTGAGTCACTTAGGATCATTAGGAAAAAGCAGTGAGTGATAGTGGGAGGTGACTCCCTGCTGTGGTTGATGGAGGCTCACATCTGCTGACCTGACGTGTCATCTAGGGAGGTGTGCTGCTTACCAGAGGCTTATATTCAGGATGCTGTGTTTGGCCCTATGACTGCTGCCACCAGCTGCCCTTCCATGTAGGCACCGATGATACTGTTGAGGTGACCTGGGGAATATTAAGCATGATGACAGGGCTCTGGGGGCAATAGTGAAGGACATGGTGGGGGCCAGGTGGTATTCTTGTCAGTCATGAAGGGCCAGAGTAAGATTTAATGGATCCTGTAGATTAACAACTGTTGTGCACTCAGCTGGTAATTAAAGTGCCACACAGCCGCTCACCCACTACCCCCTCACCCAGAAGGATGGGGAGGAGAACTGGAAGGAATGTAAAACTTGAAGGTTGAGATAAGAACTGCTTAATAAGTAAAGCAAAGGCTGTGCATGCAAAGCAAACCAAGGAATTCACTCACCACTTCCCATCGGCAGGCAGGTACTCAGCCATCCCCAGGAGAGCCGGGCTCAATCATACATAGAGATTACTTGGGAAGACACTCTGAATGTGTCCCACTCCCTTCTTCTTCCCCCAGCTCATATACTCAGCATGATGTCATATGGTATGGAATATCCCTTCGGCTAGTTCAGGTCAGTTGTCATGGTCATATCCCCTCCCAGTTTCCCGTGCCCATCCAGCCCTCTGGCTGGCAGGGCCTGCAAAACCGAGAAGTCCTTGACTTTTGTATAAACATTACCTAGCAACAACCAAAACCACTGTCCTATCAACATTGTTGTCACACCAAATTCAAAACACAGCACTGCACCAGCTGCTAAGAAGAAAATTAACCCTATCCCAGCTGAAATCAGGACAACAACTGATTACACAGCTGGTGTTTGCAGTAAGATTTCAGGTTTCTGTGGCCACTCTTTGAGTGCCATCAGCTGCTTGGAAGAGGTGGTATCTGTTTAACTAAGTGGTACAAAAGTAGCTTTGTCAACAGGCTAGCTCAACCTGTTATGGAGAGCTTTAAACGAAAAATTATGAGGAACAAGGAATGAAGGAAGCTGGGAATAGGGTAGGCAAGCCAAGGATCTGAGTTGATGCAAACAGAAGGGACACAGCAATCAACAATACAAGAATGGAAATGGAATCCCTTTGAATGTTTGCATGTAAAATAGGAAATGCTTGCCAAAAAGCATTATAGGAAAAGCTCTAAAGCCTGTATAAGCAAATTGGCATGCTTAAGTACTCTTCCAAAGTGCCTCTCCACTGATGCACACAGCCCGGGGAACAAACAAGAGGAGTCAGAAGTCTATATGAGGTCAAAGACCTCAGTGGGATGACAGATATGTGATGGGATGGTTCACATGACTAGAGTACCGCAATGGCAGGATACAGGCCTTTTAGGAAGTACAGGCAGGTGAGGTGAGGAGCTAGAGTTGGTTTTTATGGTGAGGACAGCTGGAACGCATGGAGCTCTGGCTTGGAATAGGTTAAGAGCAAGTTCAGAGTTTATGGGTCATGACTAGCAGGCATGCCAACGTGGTTACCATGGTAGTAGGTATGTCATAGATCTTCTCATAGGTAGAAGTAGATGATGTCTTCTTGAAACAACTAGAAGTCTCATGGTCACAGAACCTGGTCCTCATGGGTGACTTCAGCCACTCTGATATCTGCTTGAAGGACAATGCAGAATGACACAAGCTATCCAGGAGATTTCTTGAGTGTATTGGTGGCAATACAAAAGTGGGAGGAGTGGCTGATACACCAGAGGGTTGTTCCACCGTCCAGAGGGATCTTGACAGACTGAAGAGAGAGGCAAATGGGAACCTTATTAAATTCAACAAAGGGAAAGTCAAAGTCATGCCTTTCAGGTGGAATAACCTCAGGGACCTCTACACAACAGTGGTTAACTAGCTGGAAAACAGCTTTGTAGAAAAGGACCTGGGAGCCTGGTGGGCAACAAGCAGTAAGTCAGCAATGCACGCTAATCACAAAAAAGCCAACAGCATTCTGGGTTGCGTTAAGAGGAATGCTGCTAGCAGATTGTGGAAGGTAATCCTTCCCATCTCCTCAGCGCTGATGAAGCCACATCTGGAGTATTGTGTCCAGTTCTAGGCTCCCAGTACAACAGAGACACAGAACTACTGAAGGGAATCCAGCAAAGGACCACTAAGATGGCTAAGGGTCTGGAGTGTCTTGTATGAGGAAAGGCTGAGAAAGTTGGAACCAATTAGGCTGGAGAAGAGAAGGCTCAAGGGGGGCATCTCATCAATGTGTACCTCATGTGAGCAAATGAAGATGCAGGACCCAGACTCTTTTTGGTAGTGCTCAGTGACAAGACAAGAAGCAACAAATACAAATTAGAATACAGGAAATTCTATCTGAACACAAGAAAACATGTTTTTACTGTGATAATGGTTGAACACTGGTACAGATTGCCCAAAGAGATTGTGGAATCTCCATCTGTGGAGGCATTCAACACCTGAATGGACATAATCCTGGACAACCTGCTCTGGCTGGCCATGGTTTGGGCAGTGGGGTTGGACTAGGCAATCCCTAAAGATCGTTTTCAGCCTCAGCTGTTCTGTGGTTCTTCAGTGTTTTCTGACTCATATACTACAGACCCTATTCAGTATCAACCAAAGTGGTTCACTTTTCTAGTTTATCTCTATGACACTGATCGACCCAGTCAGTGGGAGATGTTTCCAAACTGATTCCTGTGGATTCATCTGAGTTCTGATGATGAATTCTTACTAGGTGTTTACTAGATTCAGCAGGATGACTTTCATGCTCCTGCCCCTGGCAGGAATACAAACTAATGCTTGTGATTTACAGTGAAGTCTTATGAGAGTGTGCATGTAATTACTCAAAGAAATGGTAAGGGCTCAGGACACTTTCCAATGACACCTTAATTGTATTTATAAGATAGTACACCATTTTTCTATCCTTGACTCTCAAAATAAGTAAAAATAATATTTGCTTAGGTAATGTTTACTGGGAATTAAAGCTTGAACTGTTTAAAAAAAGTAGGTATTATAAAAAACTAAAATGTAAAGACACAGTGAATTATAGCTGGACTACAATGAAAAAATAGAAAGAAGACAGGTCCTCTCCCCACAGTCAAGTATACACATCGTTTTGTGTTACCCCACAACATTTAATTGTAACCATTTAATGTGTACAGATAACATTCTTTTACCAGGTTGATGTGAACAGGTGTCTCAGGAATTCTGAGAAGAGTTATCTGTCCTATTACTTAATGATTTTTTAAAAAATTATTATTTTATAACTTATATGAAACTCACTGTCTGGAATTTAGTTTATGCATTCATTTTCTCTTTTCATCTTCTGAGAAGACTTAGAAGATTACTTGGCAGCAATGTTGCTGGCTTATATGACAACAGGAACAACTTGTCTGCTAGATCACATGTTCTAACATACAGGTGTTAGGAATCCACATAACAGCTAAATCTGTTTGAATGAAGACTTGTGCTTTCTGATATAGAAAATGGCAAAAGCAATCCTCAGCATCCAAGAAAACTCATTTCAACAGCTTCAGAAGTAAATGTATGAAGAACACAATTAAAAAGATTGATGTGCTTCCTTGTACTGTCAGAGATTGAAGTAGATAGAAACTCCAGGAAGAGCGTCAATACCTTCAACTTAAAGGAAGAAAGGTGGAAATATTTGGATCCTTAGATGTAGCTGGAATTCTTAATTCTTTCCCAGTTGTTTCTGAAATGAAGACTTTCTAGGGAGAATCAAGATATGGGAGGAAGTCTGTCTGAGGAGATTTAACACAACTGTACTACCAATGAAAAATGACATATAGAAGAGCAGAAGGACCTAGTAAGAGACATGATTGCCACAAATCTACAGTGAGAATGAATAGAATACACAATAAGGTTCAGCAAAATATAGGTACAGCTGTTTAAAAATTGGTATTTCCCATCTTCATCGTATCAACAGATGTCACATTCCATTAGGCAGGAGCTCGAATGCCCTGAACAATCAGTGGTTGAAATATCAAGGGTCTATGTTATTTACCTGCCTTGCATGCTTTGACTGCCAAACATTTCCAACGCAATCTATCACAAGTAGCTGAATGAGCTAACCTTCCTGTATTTTCTTGAGAATTAAACTAAATGACACTAAAGGAGGACTTGTAAAAAGAATTTCAAGTTTTGAAGTGATTTAGAACCTGAACCTCCCTGAAGAGACTTCCTTCTCTTGGAAGCAAATCTTGTTGAAGGTAAAGCTCCATGCAGCACCTGGGTCAGGGTAATGACTTTGTTCTTAGAGCTGGGACCCAGAATCAAACAGCCTGACCTTTTTACATCTAACAGTAAAGATAATCAACAATGGATCATTTGGTCCAGTCAAGCATTTTTATTTTTTTTTAAATTAAAGGCCTTTCTGATTCTGTTCTGTATGGTACTTGCTTTCAGTCAGTAACTGTAAATCTATTGACTTTTCATATGATGTCATATATTTTTTTATGATTGTCTTGCATGCAATAAAATTGAAGCTATTTAATGAGTCTGGTAAAGTTCAAATTTATAGCTAAAAAAACCACAAACACAAATATAAACTACTTTTGCCAAATAAGGTTCACTGTTCACATATATAATATAAGGAAAATTTTGATTTAAAAATGTTTCCCTTTTCATTTATGACATACACTTACAGCATACATAAAACACTATTTTCATTTTTCTTACTTTCAACATTCCCTTTACTTCCATAATCTGTAAAATAATTTGTCTTTCTTTGACATCTGTTCTAAAAGATGTACCACCTCATTAAACTTATCCAACAAGTGATGCAAGTTTCAAGGATTATAATAATCTTGCTTTGAGTCTGTGGACAGAAGCATTTCCCATTCAAAAATAAATGATGAATTTAGTATGAAGATTTTGGTTTATTTCACTCCTTTCCCCACATTGGCCCAAATCCCTTCTTTCCTTGAGAAGCTGTAATCAACCTGAAGATCCTAACCTGCAAAGAGAAGGAAAGGAATGGAATCTACCACCATGTTCTTTTACTTGAAGACGTTTCCCAGTTGACTTAAAGGGATTTCTTTTAATTATGTTTTTTATTATTATTGAGGGGTAGTGTTGGATATCATATAATGATAATTTATTTTTCATACGTTCCCAGGAATTTCATATGAGATAGTCAAGTGCCATTTAAATAAAAAATAATGAAGCAACTCAAAGTCATTGCAGTGGTGTACATATTTTGTGGAGAGCAAAGATTCTCATTTCTAGATCTCATACCTTAGCTTTATAAAAATTCAAGATTTTATAAGTCAGAATACTTTCTGGTGCCATGAGGATGAAGGAGTAGTTGATTACATGTGCTGAGGAATATTGTTCTGGATTTCTGAAGAAATGTTAATAAATATCTTTTTGAATGTGGACTGTGCTCTACCCGTTAGATTACACTAGTTTCTGTAGCTTTCAGCATATCTTTTTCATATTTGAATTTTTTATTCAGTTCACTTTCTTCTCCTTGGTTATGTTGCTTATATAATGTTTTATTAGTGACATCACCTAATTTTGGCTGTTATTGGGATGTTGCACATTCCAGATCATGTTTTCAATAAAAGAATAAGTAGGAAGATCAAATAGACTGTAAAGGCAAAAGAAAACCCACCAAACCAAACCCTCAAGTAATTTGGTGAAACTGCTGGATGGATTAACAGTGTACATTTGTTATTTAACTGTTATGTGTTTCTCCGAGTAGAGATGAACAACCTATCCTCTAGTTAATTTGCTGTGTCCTTTCCCGTGGTCAATTCTAATTTCTGTATTTACCATTTACAGAATTTGCCACAAATGTAATTGTAAATATGCATAAATAAAGATTAAATCTTCTCATCCTCATTTACTCTTTCCTTTCAGTAGATGAGAAAGAGAGAAGGTAGGGGGCAAGGGGGAAGACACTATTAAACATCACAGGATGGAAATTCAAACAGTAGATAGAAAAAAAAAACCAACAACATGAAGAAAGAGGAATACCTGTTGTACATTTTTATTACTTTGCTTATATTTTCATGTGATCAGTAACTTTGTAATTTACTCTTTATGTCTTTTATCTGAATTGAATCAGTGATAGCAGCAAAGCCAAATGAGTTGCATTCTTATCAAGAATAAGATGATAACAGAGAATTAGAAGAGTAGAACAGAATACAAGATTGATAAAATAGAAGATTGTGAGTTAAGAAGTAATAGTGCTTTGTGAGTTAGGAAGTAATAGTGCTTTTTCTCATTAGAAATGGGGTGCTGTCTGCAATTACTTCTAAGGAACTAGTATTTTGTAGAATTTGTGCAAATTAACATACTTGATTTCCAACATGCTTGTTAATATGTTTTTTACAGTGGAAGCATAAAAATTATAGATGAGAAATTGCCTAATTGGAGGGGTGGGGAGTGGGGGGGAGTGGAGTATGCACCATTTATGAGTCTGCACTAAAAAAAGTATCACAGTAAAGATACTAGGGTGATGACAGTTTGAGAAGCATCAGATGATAAAACAGACATAAAAACAGATAGCAAAGCTAATTGCAACCAGCAAATCTGCAGTGGCTATACTGCTTCATGCAGGAGTTTACTGAGGCTGCAAGCTCTTATTTTCAAACTCTCAACGCATTTAGTGTACCATAGAATTTCATTGGCATGTTAAAACTAATGTGAAAATAAAACTTGATTTTTTTTTTGTTTTCCTAAATGATTCTCTTCTCCAGAGCACCAGCTAAAGGAGCGTAAGTAGAGAAGAGATGGGTAAAAAAGACGTGCAAAGTCACTAAAGGGAAGTTCTATGTATTGTAGTCTCTTGGTAGTTGAAGAAAAATCTGTTTTTCACTGTGATTCATTTAAAATAGGTAATCTGAAAATGTTGCATATTGAATGAGAGACATTTCTTGGATTAATTGAACAAAAAAATAATGTGTAATAGAAAAAGAAAAGTATCTTTCTGACTGGCATTTACATATGAGAAACCATATGAGATTACCTAATTCAGGTAGTCTCCTTCGAGCTTGTTTGCTAATAATTCTGATTATTTTGTCACATTCAAACAGGGAATATCCATTCTGGGTTAATTTTCCTTCTTTGAGTTGTAAACCCCTGGAGTATTCTAGCTTTAGCAGAGACTTAATTCATTCCAAAGTGCATACTTTATTTGAGAATTGTGCATTTAATCAACTTCTGACATAGCCTGTGTTTGAATTGATATCAGAAAAAAAAGCAAAATTCCTTGTCATTTTTTAAGTCTCTGGAATGGTTTTTGTTCAGTATCTGACCTATAGGACACATCAGAACTGAGTAATTTATGCAACAAAATAAAGATAACAAGGTCAGAGGAGATGTATGACTTTTACATTCAGGAACATGATAGTATGTGAGACATATTTCTGAATATTAAGGAAGATTTTTTTTCCCTTACTTTACATTGCAAGTAAATGAGTTCAAAGATGTGAGAAAAGAAATTAGATTCTAGAAAAAACAAAACTTTGAGTGCATGCTAGATAGGAATTAACTGCTTTCTTTGCTCCTTAGGATTTTCTGTGGACCTCAGGGAAGGAACGTTCTAGGAGGTTGCCTTAGCAACACTGTACTTTAATAATTATATTAGTTAGAAAATGAAAAGCCCTCAAAATGCTATAGAAAATCACAGTGTCCACAAAAACAAAATTATCACCTGTAGGGAAGCCTCTTTTTACTAGATCTTGGGTCTTCTTTTTCTCAGACAGGCTTTTGTAGATGCCTATTATTGTTACAGAAATTTCCCAGCTGGGGACAGGTGCGACATTCCATATTAATACATCCTCTATCTGAACTCATTCTTGAATACATGTGGCACAGAATTCAGAGACCAAGTTTTATTTCTTTAGTCTTACCTTTATATCTACCACAAGGAAAGCATGAGGATACAACACTGCAGGAATTACTTTCTTACTGCCTGTGGAAGAAGATGAAAATCTGAAGGGAAAGTTCTCTGCTTGTATGGAGAAATAGGAACCAAAGGAACATGACAATCTTCTTTAGACTCTGCTATGTAAACTGTTCCCATGACATAGCACCAAAGATATCTCAGAAATAATGTCATGGTGACCAGCTGTTGATGACACAGGTGTATGATTCCAGATTGCCATCACTTCAGGGTCAGTCGTCCTGAGTTCATAGGTCAGATTTTTCACATAAATCAATACAAGACAATAATTCTTAATAGCTCTTTCTATGTAAATCATATGTACACAGTTATCACTTCCAGTTAAAACTATGGTTTATAAAAGTTTCTATAACTTTGCTGCAAGATTAAGATACAAGAAATATTTGCTTGTAGAATTGATTTTTCATAGTCAAACCACACTGTCAACACTGAAAGCTTTCTCTCATTTCTGCTTTTATTTCTCTGTTGTTTATAATATATCAGTGAAAAAAAGAACACAGCATATTATTCCTCACTAGTCTTGTTCTCTTTCATTTTACAAAAATTATTTTTTTCACCCCCTATTCTGTTTGTCATGGGGCATGGACTACATTGGCAATGGAATATTTACTCACCTGTTTTGTAAAAGCATAATCAGTTATGTCAGCAGTGATGCAAATGACATTCTGGAAACAGGGTTTGTAAGAGTTCCCTTCACTATCAGCTAAAAACCTAGCTTTTTCTCAGTAAAAGAAAATTACTGCCGTGAAATATGTTAATGGAAGAATGGCTTAAAACCTTGTTACTGTGGGTTAAACCAGTGGTTATATAACACGGGCTTTCATGAAATATAAATTGCTTTGATTGAAATTCCTTTTCAGGTGCTAGTATCAGAGACTAGAATATTTGATACCTAATTTTTGCTAGCTTTTTTCATTTGTTAAGAAGACAAATGTTATGACAGCTTAGGAAGATGTGTAAATATTAACATTCACAAGCAGGCCAGCATCATCATTTTAAAATAAAAGCTTAGATAAATGCTGCATATCAGTGTTCGTGAACATCCTTTTGAATTTTACATCCCAACAAGTTATCACTCGATTTTATTTTTTTCTACTGACCAGTTATAAATATGTTTGTTCACAGTTGTTTTCCATAAATAGCTGTCACTCATACTTACCATTTTACCTGCAAATAACAGTGTCAGTATATAAATGAGTCTTCACAGGTCAGAATCAACCAGAATACTTCATGATGCAAGGCAACATGAGGAGTTTAAGAAATAAAGACCTTATGTAGCTTTAGAAGGTTTGGAAGCAGGAATTCAGACAGGCTTAAAGAAAAAGTGTTGGAATGTTTTTTTAAAAGGTCATCTATTCCATCCCATTATTTCACATATATTTACATTTCCCCTAGGTATTTTTATGACAGTTACTTAAGATCTCCAGGTTATGTAAGAAGCGCAGGACAATATTAAAAGAAATGTAATGTATTTTATGTCTAAAAGTTTTATTCAGGTGTTTTGTATTTTTGTTTTTATTTTTTTCCCCTCTCAGCCAGATAACTACAAATAGAAATCCATTTAATTTTATAAGAGTATTCACACATTTCTTTTCAAACATAGGGGTATCCTCACTATTGCACCTTCAGTTTTCAAATCTTACTTTGTCATCATCCAGAGGGAAATAATTTGAAGTCCTGATTTACTGTTCTCTGAGCTTCAGAGTTCTCAGTTTTCCAGTGATATTCCCACTTACTCAAAAAAATTGGTCTAGAGAATCCTGGTGTAATTTTTCATTCTAATAACATACCTTGACATTAGCAATGCCATCAATTTATGGAAAAAAAAAAAACCAACAAAAAAAAAAAAAACACCTGGAAACCCAGGAGTATTGGTGGAGTTATTCATGTCCAAACAACTCAGAGAGAGAAGGTGACAACAAATCTAACTCAAATTTTTGTTTTAACCTATTTTTTTGCTTTGGATTATTGACACATAAAGTTATTTTGAAGATAAATTATTCACATAGTTGAGCTTACATTGAATATGGTAAGGAAACATATCTGTGTCTTCAAGAGAATTTGCATAGTTATGTAAACTCTGCTCAGTGTGTTGTGTGTTTAAGCAAACGTGTGTATTCCAGAGATACACATAGTGACAGATCCTCAAGGACTTGCCTGAATCTAGTTCATTCACAATGGTGGCACCAGAAAACTTTCAAGCTGCTGAATCAGATGAAGATTCTGTAGACTGACTTCCTCAGTCCAATTGTTCCTTTCCTTTATGTTTCTCTTGTGTCCAAAGAAACATTGTAAATAAGATGTATGTGGAGCAAATGTTACATATTCCCTTAAGATCTTTTAAAGAATATCATGGGCAATGGATAATAATATGGTTAAAATCTTATTTCCTTAGGGAAGAAGAGTAGTTGAAATATAGGACAGGATCTTGCAATATTCAGTCAAGCCACAGGCAGAAGAACATCAGAGAAGAACACAGACAGAAGACCAGAAGACTGGGGAGGGCCCAGTTGACTGGAAATTAGCAAATGTGATGCTCACCTACAAGAAGGGATGGAAGGAGGATCCAGGGAACTACAGGCCTGCCAGTCTGACCCTGGTGCTGAGAAAGGTTATGGAGCAGATCATTTTGGGTATCATCACATAGCACATACAGGACAACTAGTTGATCAAGCCCAGTGAGCATGGGTTTATGAAAGGCAGGTCGTGCTTGACAAGCCTAATCTCCTTCTATAAAAAGGTGACTTGCTTACTGGATGAGGGAAAGGTTGTGGATGTTGCTACCTAGATTTTAATAAAGTCTTTGACACCATTTCCCACAGCATGAGTATACTCATCACTGGGTAAAAAAATGACTGGACAGCCAAGCCCAAAGAGTGGTGGTGAGTGGAGTTACATTCAGCTGGTGGCCAGTCACAAGTGGTGTTCCCCAGGGCTCAGTATTGCCTCCAGTTCTGCTTAATATTCTTATTGACAGTAGGGACGAGGGGATTCAGTGCAACAACTCCACCCAACACCACAGGCTTGTGGAAGGATGGCTGGAAAGCTTCCCCAGCAGTAAAGCACCTGGGGCTGCTGGTCAACAGCTGGCTGAACATGAGCCAGCAGTGTGCCCAGGTGCCCAGGAAAGCCAACAGCATCCTGGCTTGTATCCCACACAGTGTGGCCAGCAGGACAAGGGCAGTGATTGTCCCCCTGTACTGGGCACTGGTGAGGCCGCACCTCGGCTCCTGTGTTCAGTGCAGGGCCCCTCACTTCAGGAGGGACATTGACGTGTTGGAGCATGTCCAGGGAAGGGCAACGGGGCTGGGGAAGGGTCTAAAGAACAAGTTTTGTGAGAAGTGTCTGAGGGAACTGGGGTTGTTTGGTCTGCTAAAAAGGAGGCTGAGGGGAGACCTTATCACTCTCTACAACTACCTGAAAGGAGATTGTAGCAATGGGGGTGTCAGTCTCTTCTTCCAAGTAACAAGAGACAGGAAAAGAGGAAATCGCCTTCAAGTGATGTCAGGGAAAGTTTAGATTGGATATTAGGGAAAATTTCTTTACTGAAAGGGTCTTCAAGCATTGAAACAGGCTGTCCAAGGAAGTGTGACCCACTGTCCCTGGAGGTATTTAAAAGGCATGTCGATGCAGTGCTTAGGAACATGATTTAGCAGTGGACTTGGCAGTCCTGGATTAGTGGTTGACTTGATGATCTTGAAGGTCTTTTCCAACCTAAATGATTCTATGATTCTATAATTCTATGATCAAAATCAGGCTAGTGATTATTTGTCATTGTCCTGGTTTCAGCTGGGATGGAGTTAACTTTCTTCTTAGTAGTTAGTACAGTGCTGTGTTTTGGCTCTGATGTGAGAAAAACATTGTTAACACTCATGTTTTCAGTTGTTGCAGGGTAATGTTTATACTAAGTCAAGGACTTCTCACTTTCTCAGGCCTTGCTTGTCAGAGGGCTGGAGGGGCAAGGGAAATTGGGAGGGGACACAGCCAGGGCAGCTGACCCAAACCAGCCAAAGAGGTATTCCATACCAATCGACATCATGCTTGGTATATAAACTTGGGGGGTTATCTGGGGCCAGAGGATCATTGCTGGAGGACTGGCTGGGCATCGGTCAGCAGGTGGTGAGCGGTTGTACTGTGCATCACTTGTTTTCCTTTCTCCCTTTTCCTTTGGATTTTATCCTTTTCCCTACCTTTCAGTTATAACTGCTGCTGTTATTATTATTATTATTATTATAGTTGTTGTTGTTGTTCTTTCCTTTTTATTCTGTTTAAATTATTAAGTTGTTCTTCTCTCAACCCTTGAGTTCTACATTAATTTCCAATTCTGTTCCCCACCCCTCCAGGTGTGGGGGGAGCAAGCTAGCTGCTGCGTGGTGCTTGGTTGGCAGCTGGGGTTAAACCACAACAGTCATATATATATACAATAAACATCCTGTGTTAGTAATAACCTAAACAATTTTGAAGCAAGTTTATATGATAGAAATAATTTGATTAAAAAGGAAAAGGGATCATTTTGAGAAATGCCCTAAAGAGAAACATTTTGAGGGCGTATATCCATACACTTAAAGAGTTTGAACAAGTTTGTCTTTCCATTCTAAGCAGTGTAATTAAACTTGTTGCCTTGCTTGTTCCCTAGGAAACAAAGAGAATCAGGAATGTCAAGCCTTTAGAGAATAATTTGGTTAATGATGTTCAGTATGGTTATAAACACAGACAGCTACTATTTTACCCAAAAACAGAAAAGTGAAAGTTACTCTGTTGACAATCAAGGCTAAAAGTGGATCTAGCAAAAGTTCCTAAAAAATGTACATCTCCAAATGAACTTGTAAAAGGAAAATAATTAGTATGATGATAGTGTTGTATCCTTTAATATCTATGCTTCATGTCAGTGGCCATGCAATTATGTAGACTGAATGTTTATGCTACTCCATTGTTTCCGTAGTGGCAAGTTTTAAGACAGACTGCAGGTTTTCAGGTTGGTAATGAGAACATTGGGTATAATCTGTGGATTACAAAATGTACGTGATCAAGCGAAATTTATCTATTGAGAGACCATGGGTATACAGAGGACAGACAATATCCTTTGGCCATGAAAATACTTTGACGATTGTCTATGTTAGTGGTGAAATGTGCTTCATGCTGTAGTACAAAAGCAATTTCACCTACCAGGTGGTAATAGGCTAGGATAAGATATAACAGCTCTTACTGATAGTACTGTTAGTTGAATCTAGTAGATTGTGAGATATTAAACCACATCTTATTCTTGTGCAAGAAAACCAGGTTCAACATTAATGTACAGACATTTTCAATAAACTGGCTGTTACTTGCATAGGGAATTCTTGCATTTTTCATATAGGATTACAGTAATGAATTCCAGCAGATCCTGAGCCAAATTATTGAGAGACACTTTCCCCTTGCTATTTGACCAAGGCTAAATCTGGCGAAGACAAATGCAGAATGTGCTCCGCAGGTGATTTTGCCTATTTTTTTTTTTTTTTTCTCAGTTTGTGATTCACACCCTGGAAATATGCCTCAATTTTTTATTGCGTTCCAAGAGAAACAGGCAGCCTTTTTGAAGTCGTCTGTTAGTAAATCAAGATCCCAGCCCCTCTCTAGGGGGACTGTATAGAAAGAAATAATCTCTGGGCGTAGATATAATTATCCCAGTCTCTGCTGATACCTAGAATCCTTAACCTTAATCAGCACATATGACAGGAGAACTGCAATGGTTTATTGCCTGCTTATCTCCTCTTGGCAATGGCAATGAGCTAAGTCCTCAAAATGATTTGTTTAGGTCTTGCAGCTGCCTTTGATACAATTAGCCATGAAGCATTACTGATACTGTTTTGTAAAATATGCCAGGAATAGACAAAATGATGCTCTATTCCTTTCATTCTGAAAAGATACATGAGAAGAGCTGACTAGAGAGAGATCTACACTAAGACTGGTCTGAAAAGTGTACGGTAATGCCATCATAAATCTGTATTTTTGGTATTAGTTTTCATCATGCATCAGATAAAAAAAAAAACCAAGACTAAGCTCGTATTTTGTTGAATTGAATGGATTTTGAGAAATGATAAACAAGGTAGAAAACCAAGTTTGAGAATGTATTAGAGGCCTGCCTATCTGAACTGCCAGTGTTTTGTGGGAGTTTTAGTTATGGTCTGTTGTAACTTCATTTTCCCTTCTGAGCCTACGGATTCTATCTTCTTTGCTACACAGCTGAGTACAGATGTGGAAGAGGAAGATAAGCCACACAATGTTATATCATAAGCTCAAGAATAGCTTAGATTTGGTATCAAACTAGCTTGAACTTTCATTTAATATACAATAATATTTCAATTCTACATGATTTAACTGTAGAGAAAGAAAATTGCCAAATAATATTATCTTATGAATAAATAAAGTTTTGGTTAAAGTTTATGTTTCCTTAAAATCAACATTAAAAAGGCAGGAAATTTCCAACCATATATATTTTTTTGTTACTTCAGCTATCTTGTATATGTGCAAGAATATTGCAGAGGAAGGCAAATGGGTACACATTGGGATATCTGCAGTTTGTAGACAGTGTTTGTCTCAGGTTTTTTTAATTTTATTTAACCTTAATTTAGTTATTGGTGGTGTTTTGCTGAGATTGGAGGAATGAGATGGCTGAAATATAACCTTAAAAAATGTGGGCATCAAGTGCAAGAAACAGCAGCGTAACTCATTCATCTGTTGGAAGAGTTTGTATAGTGTGCAGCTGCTAAGACTTCCATTTGGGTTTGTATGTCACACAGAAAGCAATGGAAGTGGCTGATTTTTATTACTTAAGGCTGATAACTTGTTTCTTGTCCTGTAGACCTTTCCCATAGTGTTACCTCAGCTGCAATAAAACACCTCCTCTGTAGAACTAGTAGAAACTAGTAAAGTCCAAATACTTGAAAACATTTCCTGCATGCTATATATTGTACGCAGCTTGCAGGTGGTTCCCAAGTTCAATATAATGTGTTGAAATTAATCTACCCATTCACAAATGCATTAGCTCTGGTTACCTTAGAGGCTGCTCCTCCTTATCTCCAGACAGATGAGATAATTTGAAATATTAAAGTTAAAACATTATGAGAAAACTGAAGAATTTAGAAGTGATAAAACCAATAGGTTATTAAATGAAGGTTGAAATGTCCTGTAGAATTAAAACATAACAATACAGAATAGAAATTTATAGAAAACTGTTTTCCAAAAATTTTAGAATATTTTATATTGGGAAGACATATTTCTGTATAATTTTACAAGATTCTTTTTAAGATGGTGTCTTATGCTTAATGATTAAGCAGGCTGGAGGCAGGAAATTCTCTACACGAGGTCTTTGTTTTCTATCTCAGTAAACTTTTGACATTCAAATAAGTTTTTAATACCTAGTTTCTCAACCTTACTTTATATGACATTAAGTGAAAGGAATAAAAGTGTAGGCGTAGGATAATTCTGAGTTTAAAGAAACTTGGAAGTTCCTTCTGAAAGGAGTATTTTTGAATATTTGTCTTAACAGTTGTTTACATTTTGTATAGAGAATACACTTCCCAGTTTCAGTAGTACATGAATGAAAGAAGGTCTTTCCAAGCTGATCTATTTCCGTATGCTTCTGAGACCAATACTATGTATAGATTAGAATTAATGATTTGCATTAACAAAAGAAAAAAAATGTTTTGCCACAAACCAAAATTTATTAGATTTCCAAAATTCAAGTTCCAAAATGTCATGTCCTGTATCAGGCTAACCAAATAGAATTTTACTATGTTTGCTTTAAGTCTTTCTTCACCTGGCTATACTCTTTCTGTCTTTGTTTTCTGTGACATTCTGTGTTTGTTAAATCATCACTGGAATGATAGACAGCAGGACTATAGATCAGAAAAGATGGAAGAATACTTAGCTGTTTAGTCACAATAGAAAAAGAGCTCTCCAAAGCAATTCTGAGAACACCTTTGCTTCAAATGAAAAAATCATCGATTAGAAGGAAAGAAAATACCAAAAGAACAATCCAGGGATACTGGAATGGATTAAAAAGAGCTACCAAACAGAGGAAACAAAGGAAACTACAGCTGGGAACCTGTTGGACTAGAGTTAATAGGAACAGCAGGAGAAGAGGAAAGGAAAACATATATATAGAAAAGAAAACATTAAAAAGAAGAAACATAAAAGTGAATAAGAAACCAACAGATGATGCTGGAATATTTGACATTGAGAGGCAGGATCTGAAAGAACTTCTGAAAGGTCAGGCTTAATTCTCTTCCAAAGCTAGGCTGGCTGAGGTTAGATATTAACCAAGAGAGATGTCTAGGAAACTCCAAAACGAAATGGAAAACAAACCCCAAACCAAAAAATAGACTAGAACTGAAAGGTACTGTTCTTAGGAGGGAAAGTGGGGTTATACATATTTTGAAAGAGTTTAATATAATTTCAATGTAATTATGCTATGGAATTAGTGCTTTTAGGGAAAAAAATATCTTTGTGATTAATTCTCTCTACTTTTGCTTCTTTCTTTTGAGTCTAACAGTATGCTGACATTTCTGGACTGAAGTTAAGGATTAAAAGGTGTAGGTACTTGAATATTTAATCTGTTTTATTTTCTACTTTAGTCTTTTCCTCAGGTTCTATAAAGAATTATAAGGTCAAGTATTTTTTTTTTAAATATATACATTATGTTAATAAACCCAATATTGGTATAAGTTATTTTCTTCTGAAGCACTTTAGAGACTGCAGTAATACACAATGGTATGACTCCTTCCTCATGTGTTAATTCTATGGACCACTCAAAAAACCAAACGTAATAGGATTGAGTAATATTTTATTTAAACATTATACTAAGAAGTGTTCTTATGTAAGGATGCAAACAAGCTGAATGCATGTACTATTGTGAAACATTTCAAGCATTTTTGATATTCTACAATATGTATTCCAGTCCTACACTTTAACTAACATAATTTGCTAGTCATTTGACTAGAAGTAGTAATCTGCAGTTACGGTAACTGCTTTTCTCAGTATAGGCAATTGCATTTAATCTCAACTGCATTTAATCTCAATTCATTTGGCTTCTCAAATGTCAGTGTCTAATTCACCTTTTATGGAATTGTAGACACTTCAAATGTCTATGCCTTATTTGAAATGATTCAGTTCTCAGCTGCTTATGTGAACAATTATTCTTTTTCACAACAAAAGGCTTTGCAAGACTGAAACAGGTCAGCAAGTCCTTTTCCTTCATCCATTTCTTCAGACTTCTTTATTCACTCTTTCATTTAACTTGCAAAAAGACTATGAAAGCTCTTCTCATTTTACAAACTCACTCATAACAAAAGCTTCAGACAACAACAAGCAACTGTCTATGGACTAGAAGAAATCAGGATTTCTCAAATGATGCTGAAAGGAAGGGCTGAAAGACTTTCAAGAAATTAGTGTCCACATGTTACCTCACCCCCAAGGAACAATTCCATTCTGTAGCTAGCACTGGAGAAGAAAGACTGCTTTAGCACAGTCTGTATAAGTTTACAGGATCTTTCTGTAAGGAGATACTGGTATTTTCCCTAATCAGGTCCACCTCTCTCTCATCCTTTTCAAATCCAGTTTCTCATTACTTTCTAGACCTGACTCTGCATTAGCTGGTATTGCACCTGATATTCATGGCCTGCCTACATTATCCCTTGCTTTCTCCTATCCTGAATCTAAAATTTCCTGCTAAATTCTCTCACATCAGTCTCCGCCTAAACCTTCCAATGACTACTCAACATGACTTAATTTCTTAGGAAAAACAATTTCTGTCTTTCCTGTTATCTCCATTTATAGCTGTTACTGACCAAAGACACGGGACAAGCTTGTATGTTATCAGCTGTTCTCAGCCTTCATTTTGGAGGTTCTTTTGATAAGAATCACATTCTTACAGCAATTAAAATAATGGGCACATAGAGTGGTGAAAACAAATGGCAGATATCTGGACTTCTGAATGAAACCATCAAGAAGTTGCAGATATCTTCAATTTCAGGAGTTTTGAAGATAATCAAGATGGTAAATCAGCCATGAATGACAATGTTCAGCACTGCTCAAAGCTGTTTTCCCTACAGTGACTGCTGGTACAAGGCATGTGGTGTTTTTAACAGCTGTGATGTAGGAGTCATATAGAAGCACCAGTGATGAACTTCCAAGAACTGTAGCTAACCTCCAAAAGCAGCAAAAACTTCCCTACAAACAGCCAACAGGAAATTTTGACATCTACTCTTAAGTCTCATGGTGGAACATCACCTGCAAAAACACTCCTGACCTCTCATCGCATGGAAGATGTGGGCATACTAGCTTCCTGTTTGACCAGCATTGCTTCATTCCCTATCTGCTTGAGGGGAGCTTTCAAGTTAAACATCTTTTTAAAAAATATGCAGATAACCTAATTTCCAGAAGAAAATTAAAAAGAAAAAAGAAAGTAACTCCAAACTCAAATAAATATTAGCTACCCAATTTGCATACAGGTATAGTTTGTAATAAACTTGCTGGCAACACTAAATTGCACTGTAATGCAAAATTCAGTGAAGAGAGTGTAAAGTGATACGCATGAGAGAATCAATTCATTTGTAAAGTACATGGATGTGAGTTCATTGCTTAAAAAAGTAAACAAGGCAAGACTTCAGGATTATGACACATAGTTCCATGAAAATAAAGTCTCAGTATGTGGTAGTGGGCCAAACCCCAAATCAAATGTTGAAAATATTAGGAAATAGAGGAAGAGAAATAAAAATAGTGACACCACTGTACAAATCCATGTTTTTCCCAAGCCTTGAATATTATGTGCAAGTCTGATCTTCTTACCCCAAAATTATTGAATAGAACTGAGAAAGATTCAGAGAAAGAAAAGAGTGTTCAGAAGCAGAAAAGATCTTACATACAAAAAATAGTTGAGATAACATGCTCTGCAGCCCGGAAATGAGACCACATGAAGGAAATGCCAGTAGCCTACAAAATTATCATGAAGCATGTGAAAAGGAGACTACTGTTTGCTGTCTCTCCTATTACAAAAAATATTAACTGAATACAAAGATTATTAAATGAAAGTAATAAGAGCTAAGCTCAAACCAAAGGACCTAGTTAACAGAAAATATCAGACCTTTTAAAGTTCTGAACATTGGTTATTGTGCACGGAAAGAACAAGATTCAAAGAGGGTAAAGGAGTCACATTAGGTTCAGGAAATCCTCAAAGCAGAATATAAGTAGATGACAGGTCAGTATCAGAGTGAGCTATAATTTGTTCACCTTGTTCCTTATCTTCCCTTGGTGTTGCTTTTGGCCACTGCCTATGACAGACTCTTGGTCTGAGCCAGTATGGCTTTCCTAGAGAAATCCTGCAGCATGACACTCACCTAACACATTTTTGCACTCTCTACAGATCTGTTCTAGTCACTTTGATTTCCCACTCATATTCAACAGATGCAATTCCTCCCATTGCATATTTCATATATGTTTACTTTATTGATGTAGGGAACAGAAGCTGCATATAGCAATGAATACTCAAGGTTGCAGTGAAAACTCAAGGTAAAAGTCTGAGTAAAGGTTTAATTTTAATTATTTCTGCTCTTTGTTTCCTACTCATCAGTTGCATCAGTACATAATAAATACAGCAAGTATTAAATACATTGCAATTTTGGTGAGTTATAATTTATTTAAGAACTCCTAGATCCCAGCATCATGCTAGACCTCTGGACTTCAGGCTATTTGTTCTCTAGCACATTCAGGACATTTTCTCTCATTTTAATTACTGTTACACTATCCAGTTCTTTAGCAGTTTTCTAGCTCTGAGTCTTCTTAGGATTGCAAAACTATATGAGTATCTTGCTTTCAGGGATTTGCCATCTACAGCATCACCAGCCACTGACATCTTTCTGTCCACCTCTAGAAGTTTATCAGCCTTCCTTCATTGCTAAACTCATGGACAGCCACCTCTCAGTCCTCTTGATTTCTCTCCACAGGCTTGCAGAACTTTTTCACTTTCCTATTCTGATGGAATGACAGGGAAGAGAATTTCCCTGTGTTTTCAAACCAAGAAGCTCCACTACACCTCACAATTTTTCCCATCTACCACTTTTTTTTTTTTTTATCTACATACCTCATATACACTTTTTCTTTGCTTCCAAAAGCAAACACATGAATTTTGCTAAGAATTGTGAGACTACTATGCACGCTGAGAACACTCATTCATTTTTCTGTCTGATGGTCAGGAGCATGAGTCACCATAAGTCCCCACTGCACGTTCCCTGATATGTACTAGTCTATTGAAAAGGAAATTTATAGACATAAGCATATAGAGGAGTATTTGGTTACTTAGAATGAATAAATAAGTGTATTTTTATATATATTCCTATGTATACCAATGGGAAATACGGCTTTGTGGATATTATTGAAGTATAAGATACTCTGCAGACTTGTGATTATTTGTCCAGTAGGTACGTCAGACTTATAACTTCATCAGTGATGATTGACACTGCCAGCAGAAAACTCTTGCTGATATTTTCAATATGGCTTGATTCTTTCTCTTAACTGAAATATTTTGGGGAGCTTTAACTTTCTAGAAACTTGAAAGGAAACTTGTCTCAGAGATCTGGAATGCTTTAGGTACAAGTACAATTCTTCAAATTATTTCCTTTAAAATGTATACTGACTAGAGTTGAAGCGAAAATGTTGCCAGATCCACCTGAAAATTGTCCACAGCAAGTTTTAAATTAGAATGATCTTAAACTAACTCTTTTGTATGGCACTGTTCATGTACTTGCACACATAAAGTTATTAAGACTTAAGTGAATAGATGTGTTTTTTTAGACTGGCTGTGTTGCTTAACTGTAATGTCCTCTTCAAGCTGTTCAGCAGGGAAACCTCTTTAAAACATATGTGCCCAGGCTTATTCTTTCCATAGTCCTCAGAACTGAAAAAAGATTTCTGGAATCGTTCCACAGTACAGAATGACTTCACATCTACCACCTTTTAATGTTTATTAATTGCATATGATCTTTTTCAGTCTATCCTTTGGAATGGTCCTTCATTAAATGGTGAACATTTTGATATTAAAACACACACACAGTCTGGTACAATTTATTTTTAATAGAGAAGACTTACACAAAACCTGAAACTCTACTAGCAGTTTACTATAAAAGAAAGATATATCTTTTTTTACTAGCTGTTATTCTACTAACTCTTTTCCCCTCCAGGTTTATATAACATGAGAAGATTCAAAAATGTTTTGAGACAGATTTCTTACCAAGCTCAAAAATTAAATTTATAGTAATTATAAATGAGTATGTGAACATATTATTAATTTTTTCTGTGCATAATAAAAATAAGGGAGATTTACCAAATATGTATTTCATTGTATTTTAAACTGAATGAGCCCCAGTTTGAAAAAAATATTTTATTTCTCCTGCTATGTGACAACTGCCACTAATCTCTTATCTATAGACCCTTTAGATTGTTCTCATGCTGGGACATGTTTTCTAAGCTAGAAGCATCTTGATAGTTCCAGGGATGGGATGTCTTCAAAGAGGAATCACTATGGACATAATCCTTCAGAACAAGATGTTTCTGAGTGATGGTATCTACAAGGCACTGGTAAGTTTAAAATAGAAATCATTTTGGCATTCAGCATAGTTTACAGTAACTTAGGTATACCTAACTCACAAACTTCCAAACACATTTCCCAGTCAAGAAGTAAAGCAATTGGAATCTGGCTATAACTCCTGGCCAGGAGAGACTGTGGGAGGGGCACAAAGAGAAGTAGAAACAGCAAAAAGTACAGGATCAAATAGACGCTTTATGCACAGAACAAAATCTTTATTTTCTTGCCTTGAGGATTATGAAATGTCAACAGAACTGGTCATAACTCACTATCTTGTTTGGAGCCCTGTTTACATTAGAATTACAAAATTTGGATGTGTTTATGGTGTTTAAATCTGACAACATACATGAAAGATACAACATAGTAGAAATTCTTCATATTGAAAAGTTACTGCTGTGAAGACAAATTAGTGAAATTTTAAAAAGGACACTTGGGTTTTATCCCATTTTGTGTGGACACTTCTATAGATATGTAACAGGAATTCCAATGTTAAATACAGCCTGTCCTAATGGTGAAAAAAAAAGTTTTTCTAGGAGAATGTTGTGTTCTAATATAAAATAAATGCTGTAGGAGAAAATTACTTGCTGAGAGAATGTATAGCAGTTATAAAAAAGAATATTTTACCAGGAAAAAAACCCCACACTTTCTAATTAAATGGTGAGCAATTTTTCTCTGATTTTAAGCTAGTTTTAAAGACAGAACTAATTAGAAATATGGTTTCATAGCCTATGTTTCTTAGGGCAAATATCAGACTCTCCATGTATAAAGTACTGACAAGTACTGTACTTGTACTTGTCTTGTACAAGTATGATGGGGGTGGGGAGAATGCATGAATGAACTAATAAGGGTGCAATAACTGTTTTTTCAGAATCCAGGCTGGGTGTTTCATTCTGTGCTCATGGTGTTGATTACTTCTTCTTTTTCTTTCATTTGTGGATAAATAGTAACTAACAATTTTAAACAGTCTTTTAACATAACAACACAAAGTCCTTTCCACAGCTTCATTTTTGTGTTGGTTTTTTTTTACAAAAACAATTTAAAAATAATAATTAAGATGATTTCCCACAGTTAAATGCATCAACAAACTTGTGCACCTCTTTAATTTTAACCTAAATGTCACAACAGATGCTGCTCTTCCAGTCTCAATAGGGAGCAGATTCCACAATCAGGGAGTATAATTACAGAAAGCTCTAGCTCCTGCTGTCTCAAAGTTACACTTAGGGCACGCTAAATAGTCTGCCGCTTCCAGTCTTCAATGGCTGACTGAGGCCTTTGGTAATAAAAGATCAGTCAAGAGTACATTATGATGCTTCACAAAATGCTAACAGCTTTGTAGAATTCATAATCTGATGAGACATATGCCAGCTTTGTACACTGCTGAACAGTTAAAAACAAATACAATAAGAGTAGGAAATAAATACAGTATGAGTTTCTAACAGGAAAGGTTTCTATTTGCCTTAACACAAGCAAGGTAATACATCTGACATAACATATAAATTGACAAGCAATGAAACCCAGGTTTTTTTATCCAGCAGCCTTTGTTGAACCCTGGTCATAGTTAGGAAGAGTCTTCAGTTGAAAATGGGATGCCAAATAATGTTTTTCTTTCATTAGAGTTGTGATTATTTATTTTTTTTTTAAAGAAAATACAAAGGTCTGTAGTAAGGTTTGCCTTTTGTATTAGGTTTCTTCAGAAAAAAACAGATTTTATCTATAAAAAAAAAATCAAAGTAGGTGGGGAAGAATGAGTCATAAAATGAATAAGAGAAATTAATAACCCTTTCTGATAGAAGAGTATCAGAGGTTTTAACTTTTTGCTGGAGACAAGTCATTGGCACTCAGTATTTAACTGCCAACAATTCAGAAGCACTCATGCATGAAAGTAACTAAAAATGAAGGAGGCAGGACACTTAAAATATTCCTCCAGGAAAATACAAAATATTGATTTTTTTTTTTTTTTTTTCGTGTAAGCACCTTCTCTCTATAACCTCATATTCATTATTCTTTTTCATAAGACCCAGTAATTTTCAACCGTAAACTTGGAGAACAATTAATTCGTCTTGAATGTGTGGTAAATCCTGGAACATAGAGAAGACATATTCACCTAAAGGAAGTCAGATGAAAGGCACTCAAATAATAGTGATTGGGATCAGTCATGTTAAAAAACATATTTTCAAATTTCAGTACCTTTCAGCCAGAACTGTGTCCATTATTTTCACTTCTTTAGTCCTCTTAGCTAAATTACATTTTATCTCATTTGCTCCAGAGACAAAACAAATCATTGAGCAAAATCTTAAAAGACTTCTCCAGAAGTTATTTACAATATAAATGAAAAATATCCCTAATATGGGTATTCTTTAATATGGAAAATTCATACAGGAATAATTACGTTCCATTTGGATTTAATTAATCCATTCTTCACCTAAGTCGCTTCATTTGTTGTCAGTTCTTTCTTTGTGAGGAAGATTTTCTGGTTTAAAGCACATCAGACAATGTCATGGGCCTGAAGGCACTCCCAGCCCTGTCCCTGTCCACTCCCCCTGGGACTCCCTTCGCTTACTCTTGGCCCAGGACCCACGTCAGCCCTCGGGACCACCAGCCCCTACTCCAGCAATGCCTCAGGAGGGCCAGTCTCCTCCTCCTCACCGTCCTTCCCAGCTTGGGCATGGGACCACTGAGCCAGGCCTACCTGCAGGCCATTCCATACCCATCCCCATGGCCCTGTATGACCATCTTGGTCCTGTGCCAAAACCTGGGTCCTTGCAATGGGCCTGATCCTGACCCCCACCCACCAACCCCACCTGGCGCTGGCCTATACCCGCCACCAGGGAGGCACCTGATGCCAAGGGCTGGGGCTGTCCCTGGCATCCTTCTGTCTGCCCTGCTCCTGGCGGGGGAGCGGGCCAGGCCCTGGCCAGCGAGGGCCCTACCCTGCTGGCCCCCTCCACTGCCAGCCCCCGGAAGGCCCTGTGGCTCCTGGTGCCGGCCCTAGTAGCTTGGTGACAGGCAAATCCATCCATAGCAAGTATGCAAGGCTGTAGCACCTCATTTCTAGTTTTCCTTTTATAGCCTCAGTTACCTTTACTCTTGAAAATTCCTAATGCTTATTCTGTCAGACTGTCATAATAATCTTGATTGATTACTTTTTGTACGGAGCCTATTGATCTTTTTCCAGTGTTAACAGTGAAGATCCTCAACATATGAAAGAAATAATTCCAAAGAAAAAATTAAGAATACAGAAGTCTGAATTAATGAATGAAACATGCAAATACAATGATATAATAAGCTCTTAATGAAACCTCCACAGGTATTGTGAAGGGAGACAGCAGAAAAGGGGGGGGTGGGGAGGCGTGGAGAGAATGCGGTGCAGTCAGTGAATACCTGCCAGAAACAGGCACTGAAACCAGAAGTTACAAACATTAGCATTTCAGGACACATTTGGCTTTATTTACAGCCAATTAATATTACATCTCCAGAAGTGCCATGTGTTCAGGAACACCACTGGATTTATTGCATTCTACGCATAAGAGAAAAAATGTTCAGAGAACTGCACTTACCTTACCCCATAGCTATAAACAATACCAGCTTCTAGGATTGCATATCTCCCAAACCCAGGGTTTAAAGCACAGAGAAACTACATGAAGAACAGTAAAAAAAATAATATTACATTTATTCCCTAGGAGGAAATAGGCTGGTAGCAATGAGCAGGGTTAGCAAAAGGCAGAGGTGTATTTGCTAAGTACATAATCTCCTTTTGTTTTAAACCTTTCCCCAAGATTTACCACTCAACTTCAGATTCTTCACTGGTATGAAACTTTCTTCCCACTCACTTGTGCTGTAGGAGTAAGTGAATGCATTACTTTCCAGGATGTGTTGTCCCAGTGCTATGTGTTGAGATCCCTTTGATGCATAAAAAGTTAACATACAAGGAGCCTGAAAGCAGCAAACTACAGAAGAATTCTGCTGTGAAGTTTTGCCCTCTCCTTGCAAATCCCTCTGAATTCTGAGAAATGTATTAATAACTCATTTACTGAAATTTTAGATTCTTTTGGAAATTCTTCCTGGTATAGAATCAGCATAAAAACGGAGCCAGATCTTCAGCTGAGGGCAAAAAGCTGTCACAGCAATACATTAGCTGGGGCAATTCTCTAGATGCATTTCATAAAGGGTGACCACTGTATCAGACAGCTGCCTCAAAACAGGTGGTTGCAACAAATAAACATCACTGGACGACAAACAAAACCTGTAGCATTGCTACTTTTACTACCTCTACATCACTACTTTAAACAAAAAAAAAAAGGTATAGAAGTCTTCCAGGATAACCAATCTCATGTGCAGCCAGCCACAAGAAGAAAAAGTATTCTCCAAAATAATCAAGAGTGACATTTCAGCTTTTGAAGTTGCATACGTGTGAATTAAGTAAAAATACATTTGGAATTCACTGCTTTCAAGAAATTGATATTGCAGGGTGAAAAATTTCCAGAGCTATAAAATTATTTTACATTTTTCAGAGTCCTGATTATTTGGGAATAAGCCTTTTTGTGTTTCTTTTTGTGGGTTTGGTTGTTTGGGGGGTTTGTTTTTTGGTTGTTTGGGTTTTTTGGGGTTTTTTGTGGTTTTTTTGTTTGCTTGTTTGTTTGCTAATGGCACTGTTTTTCCAATAGTTTTTTTAAGTAGTTAATCAAGAGTGGAAAACAGGAATCTGCCTGGCTAGTAATACCCTCCAACTCGTAACATGTTTCCGACTCTAGGTTCTTTTTATCACTACTATCTGGAAGTATGCAAGCAATCAGATTAATTTTCCATATTTTTCTGTAATCATTAATGGATAATCTTTTTAATGTGTTGTAATGTTTTAAATGACTGTAATTTCTATTTTAAACTATGAAAGTTCTGAGCATATTTACATGTGTGAGTATGTGTTTATAATTTCGGATAGAATCCCAGTCTATATAAAATTGAAAATAATTTAATGTCTATCCTTTCTCAAGAACAAATGAAACTTTTTCAGCTCTCCTTGATGGAAAAAAAAAAGGAATACATAGCTAGTTTGAGCCTTTTTAAATGCAATAATAGAGTGAACATGTATATGTGGGTCAGGTAAAGGGAAATTCTGTAAGATGCCTCTTGCTCGTAGAGTCTTTATTATGGACTGTAGCAGCCAGTTTCAGATATTAACTGAATTTATACAGATGACATACTCTGAAAAAGCTGACCCTGCTTTGAGCAGTGGGATTGGATTAGATGATCCCTAGTTGTCTCTGAACCTCTGTTTATGTAATACAGTGCTTTTAGTGCAGAGATCTGGTTGTTAGGATGGTCTTAGGACTCCAGGTGTGGCTTCACCAGCACTGAAGAGAGGGGAAGGATTACCTCTCTTGGTCTGTTGGCAACTGTCTTCCTAACACAGCTGGGATGCTGTTGGCCTTTTTTGCTGTGAGGGTAAAATGCTGGCTCATGGTCACCTTGTAGTCCACCAGAACCCCAAGGTTCCTTTCTGCAAAGCTGCTTTCTGCATGATTGACCCCTATTTTGTAGAGGTCCCTGAGGTTATTGCTTCCAAGAGGCAGAACTTTGCTTTTCCCTTGCAGAGCTTCTTGAGGTTCCCATCTGCCTCTTCCTCTAGTCTGTCAAGATCCCTCTAAATGGCAACCATCTGGTGTATTGCACTATAAGACTATGTTTATATAAATACTCATTATAATGAAAAATCTTTATGGCTCATGAAGACAGAATATAGAGAATAATTCCAGAAACAAACTGTTAATTCTACCAGAATCTAAATTTATCTCATTTACACAGCCATGTAGGAAAATGGATTGAACCGAGGTCAATGGTATATTCAGACACAGTCATCTGCATAAAGAAAGATTTAATTAAACCAGACACTGAAAAAATTCTGAATTTTTAAATGCATTCCATAATGTCTGATTTTCTAGGGAGCACTGGGTTGTTCATTCAGTTGCCCGTTTTCAAGGGACAGCTTCACTGCTTTAACATAATGAAGATTTGCAATTCAGTGGCAAAGAAGGATTCATGTGAAACATGTATCTAATAGACATGGTGGGTAAACAAACCCAGCAAACTAACCCATGTCTAACCAAAGATGTTAAATCTTTTAAGTTGCTACCAGCATTCAAAACAGTCTAAACGTATTTTTTACTGGAAGTAAATGAATTTACATTGTAAGGACTCTAAAGGCTCTTCCAAAGAAGAAATATGATTCAGCTTCACTTGTGAATTCTTTGGGGTGGATACTTGCCCAATAAATTGCACAGCACATAGGGTTCTCTTTCCCATAGCAAACATACAGTTCTCTTTCTTCTCCACAGGTGAGCAAAGTTTAAGATTCATTCTTACTGAGATAGGGACATTTTTTATGTATCTTTGTGTGGTGGTTTCAACCTGGTTGAATGCCAAAGCTGCTCTATCACTCCCCTCCCCAACCAGACAGGGGAGAGAAAATATAACCAAAAGGCTTGTGGATCAAGATAAGGACAGGGACATCACTCAGCTACTACTGTAATGGGCAAAACGGACTCAAATTGGGGAAAATTAGATTAATTTATTACCATTCAAATCAGAAAAATACCTTCCCCCCACCCCTCCCTTCTTCCCGGGCTTAACTTAATTCCTGATTTCTTTATCTCTTCCCCCCAGGCAGCACAGGGGAACAGGAAATGGGGGTTGTGGTCAGTTCCATGTTTTTTCTGCTGCTCCCTCCTCCTCACATGCTTTCCCTGCTCCAGCATGGCGTCTCTCCCACAGGAGACAGTTCTCCATTAACTTCTTCATCATGAGTCCTTCCCACACACTGCTCCAGCGTGGTCCCTTTCATGGGGTGCAGCCCTTCAGGAACAGACTGCCCCAGCATGGGTCCCCCATGGGGTCAAAAGTCCTGCCAGCAAACCTGCTTCAATGCAGGCTTCCCTTGGGTCACAGCCTCCTTCAGGCATCCCCCTCCTCTGGCGTGGGGTCCTCTGTGGGCTGCAGGTGGATATCTGCTCTGCCGTTAACCTCCATGGGCTGCAGGGGTACAGCCTACTTCACTGTGGGCTTCACCACAGGCTGCTGGGGAATCTCTGCTCTGGATCTGAGGCACTTTTTTCCCATCCTTTTTTACTGACCTTGGTGTCTGGAGAGCTGCTGTTCTTACATATTCCCACTCCTCTCTCTCTCTGGTGCAGACTCCGGCCCCGCCCTCCTTCTTAAAGATGCTATTCCAGAGGTGCTACTGCCATCACTGATGGGCTTGGCCTCAGACAGCGGCAGGTCCATCTTGAGGCCAACTGGCATTGGCTCCATCAGCCATGGGGGAAGCTTCTGGCACCTTCTTACAGAAGCTAACTCTGTACCCACACACACCCCTCCCAAAACCTTGCTGTGCAAACCCACTACATTCCACTCCTCACCTCTGTGAATTACATATTTAAGAATTTTCTTTAAAATCTGCATTCATCACAAAAACTTCACAGACTTCACTCATATCAGGAAAAAGAATTCCCCACACCAAGATCAAAATAACATCATCATGACACTAAACAAAAGTGTGCAATTTACACAAAAATCACCCCTCATCCCTTCACCACCACAGTTACAACAACAGAAATTCTCCATGATCATTTTGCTCTTCACTTTCTAGCTGTATTCAAGCACATTTTTTGCCTGTTACCTCTCCCGGTTACTATCCTTATATTTAATTCCTCATGCCCTACACTGGGCACCAAAAGGACTGTGGTGATTTGACCTTGGCTGGATGCCAGATGTCCACGAAGCCGCTCTATCACTCCCCTCCTCAGCAGGACAAGGGAGGAAGAAAATAAGATGGGGGAAAAAAGTTTGGGTCAAGATAAAGGCACTTTAATGAGGCAACAGCAGAAGCTGTGTGCAAACGAACTTGTGTTGCTGATATGAAGCAAAGGAAAACAAAATATGTTATTCTCTGCTTCGTATCAGCAGGTGATGTTCGGCTGCTTCCCCTGAAGCAGAGCTTCAGTACGCACAGCAGTTGCTCCAGAAGACAAACATCATAAGTAACGAATGCCCTCCCTTCCTCCTCCTGTCTTTTAGAATTTATTGCTGAGCAGATGTCATATGGTATGGAATATCCCATTGGTTAGGTTGGGACAGCTGTCCTGGCTATGTCCCCTCCCAAGGTCTTGCCCAACCTCAGCCTACTGGGCAGTTTTGGGGGGATGTTGGAAAGACAGTCAGGATGCTGTGTGAGCACTGCTCAGCAATAATCAAAATACTGGCATGTTATCACCACCTTTCTAGCTACCAGTACAAGCACAGGACCATGAGGACTGCTGTGGGGCTCTGCCAGACCCAATACACTTTGAAATTAACATACATATACTGTTTGTTTATACAGTCAGAATATCCCAATTACCCATTACTACTTCCCTTCACACACATTCTCAAACTGGATTACTAATCTAGGTGACTTTTAGCTTCCTTTGTTGGAGAAATGTATTAAATGAAGCAACTTTTACTTGATTCTGTGAACTTTTAAATTACTTTTTGTTTACTGTTTACTACCTTTTTCCCTTGTCCAAGTCAGTAAAAACAGACTGAGATTTTTAATGAACACTTGTTTATAACAGATAGCTTTCTCTTGCCTCCTTGCAAGACAATCCCTTAGAAATAGTAGGCAAAATTAATATTATTGAAAAATCATCCTTGCTTTAAGTTTTACTGTTGAAATTTCTCTTTATTTTCTGATTAATTTAATTTTCATAGATTTAGGATTGTCTTCACTGCACTTAGCTTTGTCAGTTAGCCTTATGCTTCCAAATATGTCATACTGCTTGCTCATCACACATCAGCAACTCATTCCGTAGTCTCATAAAACTATTTTTTGTGAACATGCTCTTTTTTTTTTTAATTTTGTTTTTCTCCATATATGCCCAGGAGAAACACACTCTTTTTCCTTCTGGCATGTTTTCTACCTAAGCCCATTTGCAATTCACATAACCCTTCATATCTCTAAACCAGTTGAGAGTTAAAAAAAAAAAAGAGAGAGACATTATATGACAGAGAGCTATATTGAAAAGAAAGCACTCTAGATTAGTTATTTCAAGTTTTAAGCCATGACTAAGAAAGATGTTATGATGACAGCAGAGCTCAAAATAATGTCAGCAGCAAGATGTGAAAAGGCTCACGAGGGTTTTGGAGCATCCAGTCTGACAGAGTATCTCCTGCTGGGAGTGGAGTTGCAGCCTGAAGGCATCAGAAGTCAAGGTCATTGTTCAAACAACAGGCTAGTCACAGATATCTTTGTATACTTGAACAAGCATTGACCTGTGGAAGAAGACTGTGAGCAAAACAAAGAACTGTGATATTAAGCATGCAAAAGTATTTGTCCTAAGTGGAAAGTAACATGAAGTGACAGAAATGTAGCAGTTTTTGTAAGGAAAAGACTAAATGTTCTGTTAGTTCCCTTTTACATGATCTGATCCCAAAGGAAACATGCAAAAGGAGTATTTTTTTTTTTTTTTCTGTGTCCAGCAGTCTGCTTCTGCATCATGAGTATGCTGGATATTCCTTGCATGTTTGGGAGTGTCCATGGCTGGCTTGTTTCCCAGAGGTACTCCTGAGTCTGTTCTTCTGGTGTATTTTTGTTGTCTCAAGCAAGAAGAGAAGACAAGGAGGAAACAGTGATGGGACTGTTGCAGTGCATATAGTGCATCCAAGCTGACCAAAATATCAGCCAGTATGAGCCAGTTACTTTGTCAAAAGTGTGTGAAAGTATTTATACCAATTAATAACTAGAGGAACTGTGGCTTAGTCTAGAAAATTACAGCTACAAAATTACAGTTTGCCTAACTATAGATTTTAAAATTTATCAAGAAAACATTTTTTTCCATTGTCTATGAAAAGCGGTTTGGCATACTGTCTTGACAGCAAAAATATTCCTAATAAGATGGCATATATACTTTTCATGGCATCATATTTCATTTGGCTACAGAACTGTTGTAGAACAACTGTCTGGATCTGTAGCCTTCCTGGCTGTTGTACCTCTGAGGTAGGGTTTTGTTCATTATTGTTCCCCCTGTTGCATCTTATGTTGCTGAAAGAAAAATCTCACTTATTCCAGTAATAAATACCATTATCTATTTTTCTTCTGTTATAAAACAAAAGCTTCCAATTTCTTAACTTTAAAACAACTGAAATGTACAGTTCAAGGTAAATTATTGTGGCCAAACACATACGGCCAAATTTCATGTTTCACACAGAAATTTCATAAGCAGATATAACAAGATCTCTGAAAATACAGTCCACATACAACATTAGGTTCATATTTGACAATAAATTAAGGGTTGCATTGTGACTGTAGGAGGCTTCCAATTTGATGAGCTATTTTAAAATAGCTTTGCAGTATGCATAGGTAGCATATTTCTAGCACCTAATCATAATAGATTTTACCTCTCCAAGAAGTGGGTCTTGGTGCTGGCTTTCTGATAAATCTTTTCAGTGAAGCAGGACCATAGTGCTGAGGAAATTATCCATCTTTATGGATGTCTATCATATCTTCGGTTTTCAGAAAATTCCCAAATACCATATGAATATTTTATAATGATGTTTAGCATTGAGCACCCGACCCAACCTTATAAATGACTCTTCTGTATAATTAGCACATTAGTCACTCTGTAAGATTGAGTCTGATGAATTATTCAAACACAGTTCTGCAGAGCTGCTGGTTAAGGGCCCTCTGTAAGGGCACTTTAAAACTCTCCTGTTAAACTTTGAAGTAGTAAAGAGGGAAAGGAATGCAACTGAGAGGAGGAGAGAAACAGATTTTTATTGCCAGATGAAGAGCATTTAGAAGTGGAAGGGAACATACATGCAGGAAAGGGAAGCTAAGACCAAAAAAATTCTTTAGGTCCTTAATTAAAAGAAAAAAAAAAAAAAAGAAAAAAAGAAAAGATTTATGAAGACAGAAATTTGTAGCCTCCAGTAGAGTCCAATAAAGGTGGTCTGAAGAGATCCGCTGTCTGAAGAAATACTATGTACCCAAATGGGTGAATTCTGTTATTCATTTAATTAACACATTCCTATCTCTTTCTTTACAATCTGTTTGTGAAGTTACTTTGATTTTTCAGAAATTTAGAAATTTTTGAAGCAAGTTTTAATTTGCAGATTGCTTGTAGTCTTTCATTTGATACTTCTGCCTGCCTTTAGCTGCTATTATCATTTGAGTAACTGGTCAGATCAGTTCACTTTTCACTGCAAGGGTGACTGAGCACTGTCACCAGTTGCCCAGAAAGGTTATGGAGTCTCCATCCTTGGAAGGCCCCATGTAAAGCTTCCGCAAAAAGCAATTTGGGTTACTTATGAAATGGGTAAATTCTGTTAATGTAACTCCTTTAATTTTGTTTCAAAAAATTATCTTTGTGGCAGATGCACTCCTCCCTCTCCTTTTCTCCAGAAAACAAATGGAAAGTTCTCACAGCTGACTATTTTATAATATGGCAAAAATTTCATAGTCTGGAGCAAGATTTCAGCTCAGTAGAGTTTATAAAATGCACCAATCTGGTTTGTGTGGTCATGACTCCCTCTAGTGATGTCTACACTGTCTACCATATTCTCATGCCACATGGATTTTGAAATGTGTCCCATGCTTTTTTTTCTTTTACTCATTGAACTCCATAATGACTGTTAAGTCATGCTTTATTTGCATACAGGTTTTAGCATCAGAGAGCCTTAATTTGCAGTGGGTCAGACCTGATGGCATTGACACACGCTAGAAAATTTGCAAATAAACAGTAGAAAAAATGATTGAACAAGAAGGAAATAATATCAAAATTCCTGTAAATTGTAATGTTTTTAATGTACGAATAAATTGCAAATAATTCTTATTGTAGAAGCAGAATTAATACGCCAGAATATATAGCATATAAGTTAGAGATCTCGCTTTAGTGTTAGGCAATGCTCCATCATTCAAAAGTTCTGTAAATCCTTGTTCTGATCATAAATGTCCTGTACTTTTTACGGATGGGTGTTTTTCTGTAAATCTGATTTTCTGCTGCCTAGTGGAGTGTAGCTATAGCTGCCTTGTTTATTGTCAGCACTCTAGGGTGTTCCAGTGAATAGTAACCTGCAAGCCAATTTGTACCCTGAGGGAAGGAAAAATAAGAAATTAATTCCTTTATCCCTGACTCCTCATACCAGATGTGTGGCCCTTAATTACATTCACAGGATCTTATTCAGAATGAATAGATAAGCCCTAAACCACAGATGTGCCAATGGAATAATACAACATTGCAAGAGTTTTGCTGTTGAAATGAAATACAATTGCATTTATCTTTTCACCAAAACACTGTATATCAAAATAAGGTCACTTTGTCAGTTTAACTTCAATTTCAGAATTGTATGAAAACAATAACAGTGCTTTCTATAATCTCAGTTGTAAGACTTTATTTTTTATTAATCAGTACCAAATTAAAGTAGGAGTCTAAAGCAACCAAATACTCTCCAGTGAATTACAATACAACACCCCTGAGTGATAGTTCAAGACAAAAGAACATGTCCACCGAGAGCAATGTTATAAATACAGACAGTAGTTAAGTAATTAAGATTAGAATATTAAGTAGTCTTATTGTTCTTGTACTGCATTTCCCCTTACCTCCACCCTGATGACGGTATTAAATGCACTAAATTTGCTTAATGATGATCAATATTCTTTCAGCTTTAAATCAGAATGTGTCACAGGACCTTTTTCAGGTGGGGGGCATTGCATATTCTGTACAGGCCAATCTTGTGAAATGAGAACACCATGAAATAATGTATTCAGCACCCAAAAATAGTGCAAAGTTCCTTAGAAAACTAAATCTTTAAGTCCTCATACAATAGGGAAATACCTGCTTTAGAAAGTGATTTGTAGCTTTCTTCAGAAAGATGTAAGCATACCTCAAAAATCAGAACGTGGTAAATTACAGTTTACCTGAGGCAACTTGTTTTGTATGCTAAACCTGAATCTGCCTTTCACAAATTTATCTACATATATAGCAGTGGAACTGCAATAGGTATATAGAATTTTATTTTGTTATAAAACATATTAAGTGTTTTATCCTCTACCAAAGATTCCCTTTCTATACTTTAAAATAAAAGAAATATTTTTTTTCCCTTATAATTGAAGTTTTGCAGTCCCTTGAAACTGAATGAAAAGCAACCACAGTCCTCTCTGTTCTATTTATGACCATCACTTAAACTCTCTGCTATTTTCAGATAATGGATACATATGTGAATTCCAAAGTGTTCTGTAATATTCATCATGTTTGGGAAGAGACTGAATGAAATTCCCAAGCTACCTGACCTCCTTACAAAACAACCTTCCAGGAATTCTCTCTTTTTTCTGTAGCAAAACATTAGTTTAGTGCTGTTGCTTTGATGATGTACAAGGAACATGTATTTTTGTTTCCTTTTTACTTTATTCAGAAATTTTTACATCCCTACAATCTTGGAGGTTATTATCAGAAGAGATGTAATTTTGTACTTCAAAAGAGAGGTAAAGTAGCCTTTGATTGGGGCCTGTCTATAAATTTACTGTAGGATCAAAAGAGATTTAGGAAGTTTTCAACATGTGATAGTGAGGGTTAACAGGAGACACCAGAACCGGGATGTAGGTAAGGACAGAGCTTCAAGCTTGCAACTTTCTGGTTGATTTTTTTAGAGCTATAGAGAATTCAAAAGTCTTCAAGCATTTTGAATGTCTTGCATCTTTTCAAGCCAAAAATCTTGTGTTTATGAATTAGTGCCATGAAATGTCACTTAAGAAAGGAGGATAGAACAGGGCAAGTATGTTTGCAATTTATTCTGGTTTTGTTTTCTCACTTCTTACTATTGCTTTTTATTTAAATTGTTGGGAAAAAAATGGATGATATTCAAACAGGTGGCAGGTTCAATGCAAATAATGTTTTTAATTCTTCAGCCCTGCTGCATCATAAATCAGTGAGTGAAACCTCTTTCAAATTTAAATATGTAAATTCATCCTGTAAAGATGAGGAGAAACATTTGTTCTATAGTTTTGTCTGAGAAAGGGTAATACACAGGTTTTTGAACTGCAAGGCTCTGCATATACCCAACAAAAGATTCCAAAGGGATGAGCAAAAGGCTGTAGACATTGGAAATCTGTGCTGCATCCTAACCCTGTCACATTTCTAGGAGGTTACATTTTTCTGGCCAGATTCTAGTTCTTCATTACTAGAATAAATTTGGATTAGCAGGAGGACAACTAAAAGCAGCAAAATAATACTATCGATTTTTGTCATTCAGTCAAAATTTTAAAATAAATACAAGTTCTCTTGCCATCTTCTTTTTATTAAAATCCTGCCCTAAATTCCCTCTGTCCATCATAATATTTTTATTTTTAACTCAGATGTTGGTTTGAAGAAAAGAATATGATAATGTTGTTGTTACTTGCTTTATATTTGCATCGTGTAGATTAGCTATGATGTGTTGGATAGTAGAATTACCTGTGACATTAGCATAAATCAACAAATCAGGTTACTTTTAAAAAAATGTTGCATACATAAAATAATTATTCCATTAAGAGTTAATACAGAAAAAGTTTCTATGGGGCACAGGAAACCTTATCTTTCTCTGATGCCGGATATTGGTCAGTTGTTTGCAAGGAATCATGCAACCGTTTGGTGTGCCAATGTAACTTTGCTATTGAAGAATACCCAAACACCTGAACCTAGTATCAGTGTCAAGATCAATGTCAGACCTTCCAAAGCCTATCATACACTTCCTGCTATGTTCTTTCATCCTATGTATACTTAGCATATATGGCACAGGACTCTATAACACTGCTGTTCCTACTATATAGCAATGGAAATAAGGAAGAAAGAGTTTAACTTATGCATTGGTCTCACAGGTACTGATAGGGAAAGATACTAATAAAATTCAAGTACCTTGACTTCAATTTTTGTTTTGTCCATGAGATGATTTGGCAAAGGTGAGGAATTATTATGAGCTGAAATTGAGAGCTCATGTGATGAGATTCTCATGCCCCACCGCCTCCCCCCCAAATTAATCAGTCCAGTGAAAGGTGAGATGTGCTTTCTAAAACTGAGGGACTGAAAGTGACTGGGGAGATACATTAAGAAATTTGATTCAGTGGAATGAAAAGCTACTTATTTTGCATGAAATGCAAGCAACGTTAAAAGAAAATTAAGGTATAAAACTCTATAAAGACCTATTCAGGTACATAAAGACTTTCAGAATTTGAAGTGTCTCCCCTATGGATGTACTAAATACAGGTGCAAAACAGTTCATTTATCTTCTAATGGTGTTGAAGTCACGAAGTTAAGCCATCCCCAGATCTGAAGAGGTAACTAACTGTTTGGTTTTTTTTTAATGGAGAGTCCAATACAGCCAGGTGATGTAGTATTCTTTGTAAGCAGCTGGCTAAAGAAACAGTGTCCAACAGAAAACTTAGATTTGTTATATGTTTTGATACCTGTCATGCATACAGAGAGATGTGAGGAAAAAGGACCATCGTGTGTATATATATTCACAGAAGTGATCTAAAAATGTTTTAATTTCAGGAAGAAAGGAAATACCTTTACTTGTTAGGTGCAGAAGATATCATTCCTAAAGCTTGAATGCAAACAATATTATTCCTTATCACCCTAATTATTCTGCCACCTCCATGACATCAAAATACATTAATATCAGAAGAGGTGCATTTTATTACTACTATTGTAGTAATATATGATTACATTTTATTATACTATTGTATACTTCTCTTACCAGCATAATGTTTTCTAAAAGTTACTTAATGTTATAGGCTTCTTTATATTCCTAATTAGATCATTGTTACCATCTTTCTTTTGCATTAGTATATCATACCATTATCTTCTATGGTTCTCCAAGTTCTCCTAAGACTGTCCTTGGAACAGTCCATTTCCACATATTCTATCATGTTATTTTTTTGACAGATAGTTAAACTTCTCTGTTGTCATTGTAATTCCATGACTACAGAAAGTTTTCAGCTTATTCCCTCATATCATTACCTAAGCAGCATGGTTAATGTTTGCAATTGTATGGCTGATGCTTTCTAAATGACTCCATTGTAAAAGGAAAGATATTTTTTCATTGTTTCAGTCAGCCAAGTCTGTCAGGTGTTCATATAACAGCATCTTGTATCTTTAGTCTGTTGTGTGCATTCTGCCTAAGTGCTGACTGCCTTCTTGATGCCTTGTAGGGTTGCCACTAAAAAAACATACTGATTGTTCCCATTACTTGCTCTAGGGCAAGGGTTCTCAAACTACAGCCCACAGGACAGAGACGGCCCCCCAGGGTCCTCAATCCGGCCCCCTGGTATTTACAGAACCCCTCCGCCCCGCCCCCCCCCCCGCCCCCCCCGGGGGCTGGGGGGGAAGCCAAGCAGCCGCAGATGACTGCCTGCCACTTCATCCACACGCCAGCCCCCTGGTTAAAAAGTTTGAGGACCCCTGGTCTAGGGTATCCAGTGATGCACTGATAACTTCCTTTCAATATAGTGTGCAGCTTCTCTGCATATACTATCCTTTCCCAAACAAGTATAATTATGTGAAAAAACAGCAAGAAATGAGTGTTTTGGAAATGCCTGTTTTGGAAATGCCTTTTCAAACGACCCAGTTTGGAACCAATGGCATTGTGCAGAACAAGGTAGTACAATGTACTTAGTTCTGAGCACTGACTTTATACTTTGTCTTTCTGATAACTGCTTTAAAGGAAGCTATCTAACTGAAGAAATATTAAACTGAATTTTGGAAGAAGAGTTGCACTGTGCTGGAAGTTTCTAAGTTGTTCTAAGAGGCTTACTGGCTCCATTGTTTTTTGGTGAAAGAAACTTTCCTACATTAGTGGCACTGAAGAGAAACATTTCTTGTTTAAATTATGTACATCTCAGAGCACAGGGAAAGCAGTGATAACACAGTTAACTTCAGCGTAGTCGTTGGTTTGGGCAGTGGTGCACAGATCAGCTGCATAGATAAATTACTTGCGCTGAAGTGGATTATTTGACTACTTGTAGTGATGTTATGCAATACATGCACAGGTGCCCTCTTTGTGGTGGTCTATTTCACTGTCTTTATCGTCAGTTTGGATTCTTGCACAGTTCATTGAAAAAAATATTTATTTTTCTCACAGAGACTGTCAGTCTTACCACAGAGTGATATTTCATTTTGCTATGTGTTATGGCCAGCAGCCACTAGTGCTTTATTATGTCAAATGCTGGTGAGGTTCTGAAAACATGATACCCTTTCCACCATCAAGAAGCTGTGTGGTGCTTAGAGTCAGACCAATACACAGCTTCTCTAGCTGAACTCAGCTTGTTTTGCAATAGGGTGTTTTATAGAAAATGGTGATACATGATTTAAATTGTCATTAAAATTATATAGAAGACAATTAAAAGTAAGCCTGACTCTTTCTTCCATGGGAAAAAGGGTATCAAATATCTGATTACATTCCATATTCTGATCTGCTGTTAGGTAATAGGGTAAAATTGACCTTGCAGGTCTTGGTGCACAGCTTCTGAGGACATGGGCAACTATTTTTTCCCTTGCAAACTTGCAGATATCAGTGAAGGACAGTAGTCCAGGTTAAAGAAAATCTTCCTGATGGAGTTCTAAGTCTGAAGAAAAAGAAGCAAGGCAAAATAAAGTGTTTCAATCAAGAATTACTTAATCCAAAACAGATACAAGACAGTGGACAATCAGTTTATGAGACTTAGCTGAACAACACCTCTGTATTTCTGCTTTTTTACTAGAAAAAATATCAAATCCATGGGTTTTTTTTTGTTTTAAATTGATTTTATGGAGGGAATGTAGAGCAGCTGATGGATAGCTGTGAACAGCTGAGGCCAGGGAGGAGGGGGTGGTTTGTGTGAGGGCAGTTGAACAGTATTCAACTCACTAATCTATGGATTTCGTAGTACTCCAATAAACATATTTAAATTTTATTGTGTTTCTTTAGAATTTCTATTACCATGGATTTCTGTGGCCATTTTTATGATCCAAATGTCCTTCTTGTTTTCATACTATATATGCTTTAAATGCATAACGTTTGCTGTATCTGTAACTGTAGCTCATTCATTCTTTTCTTGTAATTCTGCTGATCCTATCACGATAATTCTGTTCACTGATCAAGTGAAATCACTTGATTATATCCATTCCTCTTCATTTCATCTTAAAATATTAATTTGGGGATCATTTTTTCTGCTGTGCTTGATCACTACAAAAGCACGTTCTTTTTCATTCTGTTTTGTTACCACACCACAAAACTATCAATTTCCTTCTCGATTTCCTGTTATACAGTTCCTGCTAACTTACTGAATTACAGACACAGGATATAATTTTATCAGATCTTGTGTGTTTGCATGAATGGCTATTGTCAACCTGCTGATAGCTTATGTAGCTTGCTAAATATTTATTAATTACTGATCAAAGAATGCTGTGAGTTGTACAAACCCCATATCTACACAGGAATATAGGAAATGCAACTCTGATTTTTGTATTGAGTTGGATCACTCCCTAGTTCACATAAGATTTCCTGGAAGACTGTCTAAGCTTCCAATATTGTTATAAATGACCTCTCCACCACCTGTTAGGACATAAGAGCACTCAGGCCACATATCTTGCTCCCCAAGTTCTTGTCCTAGAATACAACCATTAGAATTCCCTTGTTAAAGCAGATCAAATACACCTGAACTCTTGAAACCTGATGCTAAGAAATTCTCCTAAGAACTGCTTACAAGTAACGTTTTGCTCACAGAGGTACAAACTTCAAGATAAAAGTACTGTTAAGATTTCAAAGTCACATGATTTTCTTAAAATCCATTGAATAATTGTAAGATATTTGGTTACACTTACATCTCTTCAATCCTTATTTTATCATCTTAAATCTTTATCGTGTTATCTTATGGCAGAAGTGATACACAGAGCTGACGGAAATGATCAAGGAGGTCTGGACATTGTTCGTTTTTCCTAACATAATCCACCAAGCTGTGCATAAGAAATGTAAAACTGTATATACTTGTGTGATATTTTCACAGCTTTCTTTTCACTGCGGAGACTGTTTAAAAGATGGAATCACTTCAGTAATGTGGAAAATGAGGTTTTAAGAGAAAGAATGCAGACAGGGAACTTCAGTCTTTTGAAATTTTCCATAATGTATCGAGCATAAGATTGCTGGGGAACAAGTCAGATTAACACAAGTATCTAATACCATTTTAGATGACCTCACGTGTGCTATTCAGCTGATGTTCCAGAAAAGTGCATGACTGATTTGTGTCCTGTGCCGTATCTACACAATTCAATGTAATTGAATATATTGAGGCTTCTGAAACAGCACTAGATACCTACTTTTAGGCAATAAATAGCTCTACAGGGACCATGATCAGTTCTGCCATTTTCAAGAAATTTTGCTTCATTCCTTTGCCAATTACTTTTCGTAAAAAGAAATGTCATTGCTTTACACACCATGTTGAAAATACAAAATATAAACACACACACACACACTTAGTGATACGTTGAAAATTTTTAACCTTTTTTTATTTTCTCTACTTTTATCCAGGACTGTAGAAAGAGTATTGTTGGGAAGATTTTATTTGAGTATTTTGACTTACCAAAATCAGGGCAGTAAACACAAGAAATAACAGAAATTATATTCCTATTATTTCTGAAACCTGATTTCACAGTTGAGAAGATTTATTGGAATTTGAACAAGCCCAGATACTTTTCAGAATTTCTCTTAATGAATTCTTGACTAGCTTCTAGATTTTTTTTCTTTGCACTAACTGTGACGATTCTTTTAAAGATCTGTTTTGAATCTGTTGCTTTTTCTGCTACACGTACAAAAAGAGCAAAAAATAAGTAGAAAAGAAAAAAAGAAAATCTGACAGACTGACGTTCAGATCAAAATGTCTATTAACTTCTGCTGATAATCACTTTTTCAGGAAAGATCTACACAAGCTGAATTTCTAGTTCCAGCAAAATGGAATAAAGACTGTCTGCAATATCTTTATGTGCTTCCCAGATACTGCTCTGTCTCTCTCTTTTCTCTGTCATATAGCAGAAAAGAACATGAAAGTTTTATCCATTTTTTGAGTAGTTACTGGAAAGGTGAACATATTTATACTTCATCTCCCCTTAAAGGGTGGGTTCTCTCTCTCTTTTTCTGCAGAATGACTTGAATATACACTCTGTTTATTAGTGTGATTTATCAATAATGGATATAAGACATTCAAATAGTTACAGAACTTTCTGTTTGGTAATTTCTGAATGCAGGTTATAAACCAGCATATTCTGCTCTGAGTTGACGGTATTAAAATGCATACAGAGCAATATACTTTGATGGCACAGCTGGAAGTTGGGTAAGTCAGGGAGCTGAAAGATGATGTTTGTTTGAAATTATTATTTGTCTGGTTTTATAGCACTACTTCATAAACTGTGTAATTCAGCATACAGATTTTTGGGGGCAATATGTATGGTTCCATTAAAAAATGAACAAACATTGACAGAACTAAATTCTGGTTTAGGGATACATTTTACTTCTGGTTTTCACTTTATTTTTTCTTCCATTTCACAGAACTAAAAGTGGCCTTAGTTCTTCCAATATACATCTGGGGCACTGCAGAAAAACACAACCTGTCATACACCCCTGAGACAGAGAAAAAGGAGAAAGTTATCATTGCTCACTTAAAAAAATTTGGAAGTTCTCTAATCCTGGTGCTAAAGGCTGCTGAAATCTACAATATGCATAACCACACAATATGGTCTAAGCATACCTTAAATAGACGGTAATTCTGTGCCGATACTTCCCTCTCATGAGTCTATCAACTAAAATTTTCAGAGACATTTTCAGATCACATTCATTTTGATGTGCAGTGATGAATCAAAAGCTGATCCTTTCAAAGTACCAGAAAGGTTTACTTATATAAGTGGCACTACTAGAACTGAAGAACCCAATTTTGTGAGGAAATTTTTAAAGTGTTGAACTCAAGGAAAACTCTCTTCTCTTGTGCACTTTGTTCTTCCAAAAGCTATGTGTGTCTGAGGAATTCTAAATATCTTTAAAATTCTGCAGTAGTTCCTTGGAAAAGTTGGTACTTTTTTTCCCCCCTCTCAGTTGTGTGACCCCTCTACATAACCATAATTGAATTAGTCTGTATCAAGTGGCTATCAATGGCAAAAACAATACATTAAAAAAATCACCTAAAAATAATGTTTTTCAACCAGCTGTTAAATCAAGTAATTTATTTGTTTTATTGCACATTTGCATAATAGGGCAAACTAGAAACTCTCTGTAACAGATGTGCTGGTGGCAGGGAGATTTGATTACTGGCTTCTATTATTAATCACTGCACAAATCTTAAATGATTTGTTTCAACAGTTTGATCAATTTGCATCAGAGTACTTGCATTTATGCACAAAATGTGGAGATAAAACATCTGTTCACACCTTTACTAGCAGCACTGATTTTTTAATAGGGTTGAAGGTTTGTGTTGAGCAAGACACAAGAGACTGACAACTTTTGAAAAGAAGATTCCACTGTTTCTAATGAGAACAATTCATGGCTGAAAGGCATTTCACATTGGCAATAATATCTAGTGTGCTTATTTTGACTTGAAAAAGTAGGAAAAAATTTCTCCAGAGTTATCAAAACTTTCTTAAAACTTCAGCAATTAAATTAGAGACACTTTAATGATGTTTTGGGCTTTGGGGTTTATTTGGTTTTGAGGGTTTTATCTGAGCAATACTTAAGACTGTTTGGGAAATGACAAGGTATATCTTCATCATTAAGGACCTTGAATTTTATACTGTCTTCTAACTTAGAAATTGACTTGTAAATTTGTAGTTATAGTTTACATCAGTATTTAATTTGATTACACAAATTTTAAATGTCAGGCCTAAATTTTTAAAAAAAATGTCACAAAATGCATATTTTTCTGTCATTCCCAATATGAAAAATGTATGATACATGAGTGTTTCAGCTACAAGTTAGAACAAGAAGTACTGTCTTTTACAAAGGCTTTAATCCTAATTAGGCAATTAAAAAATTAGGCAAAAAAAAAAATCCTAAGGAGGCAAAAGGATGTACATGCAGCACAACTGAAGCACAGCCTACAGACTGTACTATCTGTGTACTTTAATACACTTCAGACAAGACATGCAATCTTTCTGGCTCAGGGTCAGAGCTTTAAACTGTTTATAGTTGTCTCATTCATGCATCTGAATTACTGGCTTGACTTGCATTGCTAGCTATTTTCTTGGTGAAGGTGAAATCATAGACGGTGTAAATCCTAGCTGACATAAAAGCTGCATTATCAGTTGAATACTGCATCCTTCCTGCCATCACAGAATAGAGTTGTCGTGTTCATATTCAGAAAGGAACATGGCTGAAGCACATTGCTCTCATATGATTTCTAGAAGATAGAATTGAGAGTTAGCTAGGTTTCTAACTTCATACTCCTTTTATGATCAAAGGAAAGACATACAGCTATCTCCTCAGGGTCTTACATCCCGGAGGAAGTCATAGATATCACACTGTGTCTGTTGTTATGTGACTGTATAGGTGCTGTGCTGCACCTATTTCCACAGAGTTCAGGTGGTTTCAGAAGGTCAGTTACCTCATACCCAGCACAGAAGATGGTACTGTTGCCTAAGGGTTGAAATAATTTGTACCAGATGACTACATTTGAAACATATGTTGTATATCAGCAGGGAAAAGTTGAAATACTCGGGACCTAATGGCTGCAAATATGAAAATAGCAGTCTTTTATGCCATATTGATGATTCTCATACACTGAGGAGATCTGCCCAAGGGACTTAACAACTCTCCAGGAAATAAATCAATACAATCAGTATTTCTGGGTTTTATACATCACATAGACCAGCCAGGTGCAATGAAAGGAGAGTTAAAAAGTGATTTTATTTCAGAATACAAGATTTCAGATATCCTCTAACACTGACATTATAATAGATCATACAAATGTTATAATATGCCTTTAAAAAAGTGAAGAAAGTGTATTTTCCATTAGTTGCCTATCAAATTAGCAAATATTTTTACCCGGTAATATTTATGAATGTTTCAGCTGTAAGTTAGAGATACTGCTTGCTACACTTGCCCTTATACTTTCATACATACTTACCTGTTAAGAAATATTAAAATAATTTTGTCTTCCTTTTTAACTGCTATTATTAAAATCATTGATTTTTACAATGAAGTTTGAGGTGTAGTTCTCAATTCTAAGTGTAAGTATTATGTAAGTGTACATTTCCCTTACACGTCTTTTCTGAAGAAGGCCTGTGTTGCCTAAAATCTTCAGTTTTTATCAAGCATTAAAAATACACTTCCAGTTGACAGAACCTTCCTTTTGAACTTTTTGTGAAGTATGCTCACAGCTTCCTAGGGGGAAAAAACCCAAACAACAAAACCAACATACAGTAGCAGATGGAAATACAAGAAAAGGTTTATAAGTCAGGGTTATGAGTGGTTCAGTGATTCCAATGTGAGCTAAAGGACAAAATGGAGAAAATGTCTAAGAGAGTAAGAGGGTAATACAATCCAGACAACAAACCTAACTCTATTACGGATACACAGCCATCTCCAAAGTCATTAACACAGTTGCCTGAGGTGTCTGCCGAGGAGCCAGATGTCACTCCTCCATAACTTAGCGTCTTATGATTGTCATTTAATCTGAAGAAAAAGGAAATACTGTGTTTAGACGCAACAAATATAAAGCCTAGCCTCAACAGAATTTTCACTTTGTTTTATAAAATCATAAAATGTGAATATCCAAGGCCACCCTTAATGCTCAGGGCATCTAGTTACATTCTATCAAACAGAAAACATTACTTTTTCGAGAACATTTTGCAGCCATTCAGAGGTTTTAAGCCCAGAAAAGATGATCATGATCATTTGATTTGATCTCCCACATAACAAAGACCACAGAATGTCAATGATTTGTTCCTTCACTGAAGGGGAGGGTTATTATTAGCTATATCAATTGAGAAGAACAAAACTTTTATTTGGAAAAAAAATTTACAAATTCCACCTAAGCATAAGAATATTTGTGCAGTATGATACACTTAAATGAACAGGATGAAAATAAAAATTGCTTGTAAAGGTACCAAGTAGGAAAAAAGAAGTACAAAAAAATTATTGTGATATAATTTCTCAGGGGAATTTATTTGTAGGAAAACTGTTAAATTACTTTTTTTAAAAAAAAAAAAAAAAGTAAAAATAGTTAAAATTACATTTTCCAAGCTTATATTTATAATTTCTTAGGAGGTGTTAACTAATCTTGTTTCTATCCTAAAATGGAGAAAATATCTGTGTAAGTGAAGGGGGATTGCTTAGGAAATACCAGAAAGGTTTCACAGACATGAAAAAAGCAGCAGTAACTCACTCCTCACTGAAAAACAAACCAAACCAAAAGAAAACTTCCCAGTCTGTCTTTGGGGCCTGATCCCTTGATATTATATAAATCATCTAAGATACCTCATTTTCATGTTCTGTTCTGGAGCAAATCAACTTACTTTGACACCAAATACAAGTGTGATTCTAAGACTTTGTGCAAGGTACTGCTCCCTTTAGGATACTATGGAAATTTTACACCAGTTTTGGTTCTCTTGGATCTATAGCTTGTATCCATAGAAACTCCTTCATGCTTTCATACTACATCCCAAAAGCACGTAACATTTTATTGGGGTCATGCTGTAACAACACCAAACTGACGGGCTGTGGCAAAGCCTCCATATGCATTTAGTAAGGACTTAGGTCATAGATATCATAAATTACCTCTCTATAAATGTGCAGGTCTTAGGGACACTGAAAAAAAAATAAGGATCTTGATTCTTTAGGTTCTAAAACTGAAAACTAGCTTGCAAATAAACCCTAACATTAATCCAATAGAGGGAAACAACTCCAATTTTTGAAATAAATAAATAAATATTGACTGCACTGTTACCAGCTTTTTCTCAGTGCTGCAGGCTCTGCAGCATTCAGCAGTAAGCTACTCTTACAATACTTTCCATTTCAAAAGATATTTTCTGTTTGCCCTACCTCTGAGAGCATGGCAGTATCCAGAATAAACTGTCAAACTGGTCTTTGGAAGGTCTGGATTTCCAAACCATAGCTGTTAACACCAAACCTAACCCTAACACACAGATAAAGTTAAAAGCCCCATCTACACAAAATAAATGACAAAATATATTGGTTTATATCACAAAGAATGCTGTTGTCAGCTGAAGCCAAGGATTTATATTCTCTCTTCTTCTACTGATGAGTTTTCTAACTATAAAATAAGGTTAGGGTTTGGGAGTAGTGTCCGGGACTTACACGTATCTGCCTAGTTTATTGCTTGATGCTATACAGCCCCAAATACAGGAAGATATCAGGTATTGATTGGCACCAAGAACTTCTGTTACACTTTCTAATGGTGATATATATCTTCTCATTATAATTAAAGTTAAGACAAGGGCAAGCAGGCAAGAAGAGGGTGCATGCTTTTTAAAGCCAAGGACTTATTTTCTTCTTTCAGTTGGTCTTCTGCATATAGTTCAAGCTGGTGAAAATATGAAGTCTTAGGAACACAAATTTTTAAACTCCTAATTTTTCTGGATGTTTGTGGACTCATAAATTAGAGGGACTGTTGCCAGCTTCTTTTTTAAAATACTTCATGCACACCTTTGGGTATAAACAGATTTTGTTTTATTTAAAAAAAGATAATGATTCCGTTTAATATGACTTTTTAGTAGTAAATAGTTTATAACATAGAGTCATAGACTGGTTTGGGTTGGAAAGGACTTCTAAAGATCATCTAGTTCCAACAGTTCCAACCCCCTTGCCATGGGGAGGGACACCTTCCACTATACCAGGTTGCTCAGAGCCCCATCCAGCCTGGCCTCGAGCACTGCCAGGGATGGGGCATCCACAGCTTCTCTGAGCATCATGATACAGGTTTAAAACAGAGATGGAATGCACAATTTTAAAACAGCCTTTATTTCCTTGGTATTTGAATTTACGTTCCTTTAACTCGATTGTAGTAAGTCAAGTTTCATTCATGGAAAAGAAGGAAATGCCTAACTTCTACTGTCTTACAATCATTCTTGGATGGTGAAAACATCTGAGGCTTTTTAAAATCCCACCTTATACCATAATTGTAGAATAACTATAATCTCTTTCCCTTTTTGCATACCTGAAGCTATTTAACCAAAATATGCCAACAGATTTGCCTTTTTCTTCCTTTGCAAATTGATGAATAATTTATTTGCATTATTCAATTAGCTTTGTTCATTTTTTTCTGAAGCAGTTATTTCTCAGGCTGAAAACTTCCATTCTTGGTAATTGCCCAGAAGTAATTGTTTTGGTTTTGGAAACTGAAATATGCAGTTAGCTGTTATGGAACATAATTTGGTGGGAATAGAGAGGGAGAGAGAAAGGGGGAGGGAGAGGACTCATTTCCAGTTTTGCATTTAAAGTAAGAAATGTGTCGCTGTTTTTGCAAATAACTCTATGTTTAGAAGAATAGATGTATTATTTGAACATTATAGTTTCACAGTCTGTGGACAGACTGATATCCTCTGCAATCATTAAGCATGTTTTAGTGTATTCTTCTTGTCTCTGTACTTAGTTATCGTAAAATGTAGAACAGATTCTTTTTGTATATGGCAGGCCTCTTTCTGACCTTAAAGATATAACTGGTTGAGGAGTGTGCTGTCGTGCTTGCTGAGTTTAGCTCCTATTACAGTTCCTAGCTCTTTGTTTTTCAGTAACCAGACCTTTGAGACAGGCACTGAGAATGCTACCAGACCATGAATGCTGAACAATGAGGAATCAGGGGCTGTGTAAGACTTGGCTCCCTGCAGGCTGGGTGCCATGAGCCATGTGGGCTCCCCATGGGTGCCTGGTGGCCAGGACCTGTCCCACTGCCCCAGGCAGGAACAGGACAGAATGGGGGGGCAGCTTAGGACACACAGATTGTCAAGAAAAATCCATAGTGATGATGAGATCTGAGGATAAGCTGGGAAATTAAGTCTGTGGGTCCGGGCTAGAACCAGTCCTAGAGACTACAGCCAGGGTCAGCCACAACCTCGTGATTTCTGGGCAAGTCTATAAGCAGGTCCAAGCTGCAGCTGCGGAGTTCATTATCTGGATCAAGTTCAAGGTCCAGATCAACAGGGTACATGGCTGTGACACAGCTGAGATTATAGTTCAGGCAAGTCCTTGAGGTAGCTTAATTTAATCTTGAGGTAGCTTGCAAACCTATAGTAGATAAAACTGGTATGAAATCACTGTCATTAGTCTTCCTTTCTTTAGCCTCCTGTCAGGAAGAGAATATGTACCTTGAAGTATAACATGTTTGCATGAGAGTGTCCACTCTCCCTATTAAGTATATGAGATGTAGAGATGTGTAAGTTTTAAAACATCCATCCTCCATGTTCACGTAGTAGCAAGGTTAGGTAGCCCTTTACTCAAAATGCTGCTAGCAGTGATGAACCTCTGGCTTGTCCTCATCTATTATGCAAACTGTATTGGAATATAAGTACTCTAATTTTTACTGTATAAGGGAAGTTACTGATGATAATTTTTGATGCAACCATGGATCTGATGTGACTATTCTTTGTCATTTCTCATTTGCAATTAAAAAAGACAGCTCTTGAAGTTTTAAGAATCCACAGTACAGCTAGACTGTAACTCTTCTTGTTAACAATGTCATACAATGAAAATGGCAATTTGTCATATTTTCAATGTTTTATTTCTTACCCCATCACATCTTGTTGTTTGTTTCATATATTTTCCTTGAAAATACTGAAAGTCAAATGTATGAAAAAGATGAGGGTGAAGGTTCTAGGAAAGTAAGAGATGCTACTGAAAAAAGAGATTCAGTAGTATGGAATGCTCTGAAGCTTGGGGATTTTTTATATCTGTCTTTCTTAGCAGACCAGGAATTATTGATATTATATAGCTACCTTCTGCCAAAGAATAATGAACCTATACTGCCTTCTGAATTAGCATAACAGAGTTTATATACGCACACCAATCATAACTACTAAATATCAGTGACTACACTGTGCTTGTGAAATAAAAAAAGCAATTGTGCTGAATCCATGCATATGCATGAACAAGATGAATAATTCTATGTGCAGGTTATCATCAGCGCATGAAATTACCTGTTTTGCAACTGTAAATTAGTGTTTTGCATGCCCCTTTACCTGTTCACTGTCCTTATATTTGGTGTGTTCAAGTTACTGCCTGACCGATAATTTGAGGTCTTAAGATACAAACAGAAGAGTGAAAGGAAAAAGATAATCTTGAGTAGAAATAAAAATTAAAATCTTAGTCATTCTTATGCTAGAGATGTGATAGTTATGTAATTAAATATTTACAAGACATATTCAGATCTTACAGTGTTAGCGCTATCCTCCATATTAGCCAATGCTGCAGAGCATATACATGCAGATTGATGCAGTTAGTTTCGCAGTTCAACTAACTAAAAACTGCAATAAGAACAGGACTGTCACTTTTAGAGCTAAATTTTTCAAATGTATTTCATTTAGGATAAAGTGAAATCTAACTAATTTGTGCTAAGATGTTTGAGGTAAAAAACTGTGAAAACTGAGAAAGACAGATATAGAACACATTTCAAAATGTTGTGCAGTTGCAACTTATTTTATAATTCCTAAATCTGCTTTGTATTGACCCCACAATTTATATATGACATGTAAGGCATTGATAGCACTCATGCAACTAAATTCCATTCTCCACAGCTTAGAGGACTTGGCACTTCCAGAGCAGAACAAAATGCTACTTTCTAGCTAATGCTACCACCTGATCTGCAAGTAATTATTCATTACTCTTCCCAGGATCACAGCACTACCATTTCCAGTTCTCTTAGTACTCTTTGAAACAAACACAAACTGTGTAAATTATTTTCTTTAAACATAACTGCTAGAGTACTCCACAAAAGACAGCACAAATTAAACCAACAAATTACAAATTTAAATGATAAGCTGCAAATTAGTGGTACTCACCTCATGTTTTTCCTGTTGAAGTTCATGGCAGTATTCTTCCCTGCAAATTCCTGTTCTATATGTTCAGAACAATGAATTAATTGAAGTTGAGACAGATTCTTTTTTACTTCTCTTAATCTTTTGAAATTGAAAATATCAACACTGTCACAGCATCTTTCATATTGTCTCTAAAGATTCAGATAATATAAATCTGACATAGCCCTTCCCCCTGCTCACAAAACTGGATTATATTGTATCATAAGCATGCTCTGTAAACAGGCAATAAAAGGAATTTCTTAGTTTTTTCAAGTTTGTACAAGGACAGACCCTTGAGCAAAATGTGGACATATTTCCTAAAAAAAAACCACCACCCCCAAAAAAACCCCAAAACCCCAAAACAAACAAACAAACAAAAAAAAAAAGGGGGGAAAAAACATCCTAAATTTTCCCTGGGTCTAACAGACTTGTCAGTGTTTCCCAGCTCTGCCCAACACTTCTGCACTTTTCCTGAGCCTATGTAGAAGCCAGTTTTGACGACAGTTTAGCAGAGACCATCTATGAGAAAATCAGTGCTGAATACGATCAAGCAATACCTTAGGGAGACCCTAACCCATTTGCACGCATCTCATTGCAGGTAGAAGCATTCAGCCCCCAGATCTTCTGTAGGTCAAGGGCTTCCCATTCAACATATGTTTGAAAAGCCCAAATCAATTAGGAAGTTGATTTTGTAGTGGATAAGAGGAAGGAGTTTCTCTCTCTAGTTTTGATTAGATTCCAAAATTATTTTGTATTTAACAGGAGGTGGAGTTTGTGAGAGGAAGTCATTAGTCCTAGAGAGAGATTTCTCCTAGAAATACTGCTAGGAGAGGAGAAAGCAGTGTGCAGAGACAAAGAGAAGCTGGAGCCATGTTAACTGTCTACAAATCTAATAATAGTGTTTAAATTTCAAAAATGTTTATAAACATTTGTCTTTGTTCATAGCTTCTCCAGCAGTTTAATGTATATCCAACACATAATTGTGAGAGTGTCAAAGATGAACCGGCTAAATACATGAAAAGCTCTGTGGATGGCATGTTCATAATGTTTTTTCTCATCGAGATGACCCTTTTACCTACCCCTGGCACTGACTGAAACATCCACATATGTTTCCTGAAATAATCCAAGCATTCCTCCTTGCTTCCTAAAGTCAGGAGTGGTTCTCACAAGACCGCTTAAAAACCCCACATCATAAGATTAGAGAAATACACTGAAGAAGACATTTGCCTTTATAAACCTTAGCTGGGTACTGCCAAAGCTATCCCTGGGAAGTCCAAAGCGCTGATGGTCCATCTGGTGCAACTCAGACATGCAGGGTTGGTATGGAATACAAGGGAAACTATTTCCATTTGAGACCACTAAAAAGCCTGTATCTTCCTTCTCCTTCCTCCAAATTGCTAGTTGCTATTTCTCTGGACCCACAGCATACTCTGTTAATTATTGCTTTACTATCTGTTTAATAATAAAGTAGAATTGACCATAGTCAAGTTACAAAATAAAAAATACAGTAAATCTGTGCTTGAATAGTCTGACATTAAAAAATTAATTTGTTGTGGTTTATTTTTAACATGCTTTTGATTTTTTGGCGTATAAAATAATTAATTGATAGCAGTATCTTGTTTACTGAAAAGTATAGAATAGAGAAGCCCACACAAATGATGATAGCCTCTTATTACCATTCTATTTATTTAATGAAAAGGCCTGCATCAAAGGGTCTAAACTCAGAGGATTTTCCAAAGTAGGATTTATGCTTTCCTATTTTAGTCTCCTTTTTTCCCCTGAAGTGGAAGAGGTTTTGAATGCTTTGGACCTTGTTGTTTTTTCACTTGTATAATGTATATTATACCTTTGAATGACCTCAGTGTTGACAAGGTTTCACAAATCTTGATTTGAGCTAACTCAGCCACAAAAGCATCTGAAACAATAAGTTTTTTAGGTTGTAACAAACATTACATTTAATGAGTACAGTGCACATGTAATGATACACTGAATCAGTATGAAGCCTCAAATAATGATTTCTGTTGGCACTATAAAAGGAATGTAATTTTTCTTGTTGAAATACCATTTTTCAGTTACTGCATGACTGATGTGGTAATTATCCCCTACACCTGGGATTTAAATCCAATCCTACAAGCCCATTTTCTGTTTGCAAGCTGTCAGACTGATGCATAGGCTTTGTTCTTATCTGGCAGTAGGCGAGGAATCGGTAATTCAGAAACAACAAAGCCACTGATGGGTCATCATGTAATCTGCACTGAAAATTGCAATCTGTAATGAGATTGGAAACACAGATGAGGAGACTAAAACTGATTGCCTACCATATCTAAAATTTTCAATTTTATTGCACAAATATGATCAAACTAGCTCATAAATTTGGGGATTAGTTGAGAAAGAGTAAAGATTAGTTTTAAATTAGGTGAAAAGGGGATAAGTTATTTAAATGTAAATTATTTGTTTTACAAGAATATGATTCATCTCCAAGGTGATTTACATGCTCACATTATTTTATTTTCCATTTCAGAATATGGTATATCTTGTTGCTTAGGTAGTACTGGTGTAAGACACATCATTCCCTCAAACAAAAATAAGTTCAGTAATGAAAAGAAGGGAAATACTGAAGTCAGTTAGTCAAATTTTATATTAAAGAATGTAGTAATGGGCTGGGAAGGCATGAGCTTTTTCTCAGCAAAGTAACTAAAAAATAATCTTTACCTATATTGAAAATGTAAAATTTATTGATGCTTCTGGATGCTTTAGCTCCCTGAAAGTAACTTACAAGTAGATGTCAGACTGCTGTTCTTGGCTCAGTACCATAAATTGCCCTTTTCTCCACTGATGAAATTATGACTAATATGATAAACAGAAATAAATGACCACAGATATTTCAAATAGGGTTCTGATCAAGCATTCTACTGAAAAAAGGAAGAAATTCCTGATTTTTCCAGTTATTCAGGACATTGACTGAGTCATCCTTTTGTCCATTCTTTCATAAGGAAATCTGTTCTTTTTCTAATGTAAGTTTTTCTTTTTCTAAATGTAACCTTTGGCTCCACAAGAGAAGATACTGTAAGTTCTCCAGTAGTGTTGTCAGTCAACATGCACAATTCCATCCAATCTAGAAAAGGTAGATCTGCCCAAGAAAAGAGAAACCAATCAATTCTTGTGACAGAATTGGATAATTACTCCAAAAAGATTTTTAGATAAACAAGAGCCATTCAGAATACATATTTATTGTATTATGAGGCATTCATAGGGTCATACAAATTGTTTAATTTACCTTGTCCATGTGGACATCTTCAATCATGGTCCGAAACCGATTTCATGTTTTGTTTATTTCATTACTTTGTGTCATTCTTACCTTTTGTCTTTCTTGCAATATAGTCAGATATTGCCTTTGGAATATATTTACCACCAGCCAGTGTTCTTGTACGGAGTTCTGCCATGTCCTTGCATGAAATTGGTTGTGGATGTTATTCTGTTTCCTTGCCCATAATAGCATACTCCAAACACATCTACTGGTAAAAGTCCTTAAAAGGTTTAGGTAAAAAGATATTTAGTTCATAAGTTTTTAAAGTGGGTGGCAAGGTGCCAAGATGACCAGTTCAGCTGCTCTGGCCATATATTCTAGAAAGGGATAAGGAGACCATACATCAGGTTTCAATTTTCTCAAAGTTTCCTTTCTAGTGAGCCCTTGGCCTTCCTGTTTTCTTCAGCTGTAAAATGAGATAATAGTCCAAGGTGATATGGTACATAGAAATATATCAGGTGAGGTAATGAATTATTATAATATATCATTGAGCTCTTGGAAAAATAAATCCAGAGTATTTTCTCATATGCTTCTTGCCAAACTGGACCCTTTGGAGTCATTTACTTTTGCCTGCTCTTTATGTCAAGGACTAAAAAGGCTTGCTGTCTTAATTCACTCCAGTTCTTTAATCCAGAAACTCTTAAACTTACTGTAATAGAAAATATGATGGCAGGCTGTAAGTCCAAACATTATAATAAGTAGCTAGATTTTTTCCTTTAAAATTGCACATCTGTTATTCACTGATGGAAGATATGTAACAGAGGCCATTCTTGAAGTGCAGAATTACTAAGCTTTAACTGCAAAGTCATTAGTCCTATAATCTTTGTCGCATCCAGAGGCTGAATTGAGGGGTGTAGCACTTAGCTAACATGTGTATAGTGCTTCCAGTAACAAGTTTACAAAAATATTCCAACAATTGCTAAGACATACAAAAGGTAATATAATAAATGTAATTAATCTGAATAGGTACTGGGTATGTGACAGATTACAGAGTTGAGTAAACTATCAGTTTCTGTGCTGAGATATATTGACCTTACCTTAATGGATACAAAATGTCAAAAGAGCAGGCAGAGATTTGAATGTATTCCAGAGATCCTTACTTTGAGGCTGCTGAAGTAGCCATTAGAGAGAACTACCATAATACCAAAATATCTCTAATAATGTGGCTTTTATTTGCAAACTAAATTAATCTACCAGTTCAAAGAGCCATAGAAAACACAAACACAGTTAAAAAAATGTGCAATTCATGCATGTAAAATGAAGAATTGAAAAATTCTATTAACATATCAGCTGTCATGTTATTTTAGAATTTTAATGTTTGTAATTAATTCATTACTATCCATGCTGAAAGAGTGATAAAAGGATCATTTAAATGACTGTGTCCTAATTAACTTTTGTTTATCCTTATTTTATAGTACTGCATATTAGGAATTATTCTTTTTAGTAACCATGTGTATTTTTAGCTGAAAAGTGCAGAAATACAGAAGAAAATTTGATGCCAAAAGAAGGAACAATGTTGGGACCAACTAATATTGATCTAACAAATTAAATAATTGCTATGTAAAGACAAGACATTTTATAGACATTGGAAATCAACTGAGACAATGAAAAATCAGTGACAGAAAAAAAGGATGTATTATGCTAAATTAGGAACATTTTTATCTATTAAGTGTTGTAAATGAAATATAGAAATGAATACAGCAGTAACCTATATATTCTTACTATTTCAGAAAATCAATATTATTTGGTTTTGTGTCCATCATGTATAACAGAGACACTAATTTTCTTTCAAGGGTGGTTTCTGATCTTGTGCTATCAAGCTTTGAGACTGATATATTTTTATTTTTTTTTTTTTACTCACAGTAATGTCATTACATGTTGATGTGTACCATTTGTGGTGGTCTGCTGCCCCCACCCCCAGTTTGGACCTTTATGGCCATAGCAATGCTCAGGTGGTAACCGTCATGGCCATTGTAATGTCCGAGCCTGGTCTCCACAGCTGTGCCTGACTCCAGGTGGATTCAGGGCAGACAGGAAACAACACGATAGCCAAGGGTTAATTTGAACAACGTGCCCATCTAATAGCAGTCCAGGTCAAAGGTGTGGCTGAAGCCAAGTTTGAAAGAATATAACTTCTGTAGTCGGTATGCAAATGTGACTGAAATTATTTAATCTTATTCCATAACCAGCGGACAGCCCAGGGCCTGTGAAGCTCTTCTGCATAACAGCGGGCTGGCTGCACACCGGGCTCTCCCCATGAGCAGGGGCGCCTCTCAAGGTTACTCCTCGAGGATGAGAGATCCCTTGCTACAAAAGATTCTTGGTAAGTGATTAATAGCATGCTAAACTTTGAAATCTTAGCTAAGCGGTATAAGGGATTGTGCACAGATATAATCCTTTAGCTGTAAACCATTGACCAAGTCTGGGACCAAGTCTGGATTCGGCCACACCAAAACTCCCCTCTGAGAAGGCATTTAGAATGAAGGGGAGTCCTTTCTGAACATCTTGATTCAACAGGAGGGTCTCCTTGACAGTGTTGTATGACCCTGTCCTTTATGCAGTAATTGATCAATTGTACCTTGCCATCAAGTCTTGTTAAACCATTGCTGTGTTTACTATCAAACTTTGTTAAATCACTGTTTCATATCAATAAACATATTGCTGCTTCACTTTTAGCAGTGAAGTGTGTCGCTCATTTCCATGACACCATTATGTATCAACAATTAAGTGAGACACAATATATGTCTATCACTTTCTATTTAGGTGTTAGTAGTGAACTTGGTGGAATTAGGTTTATGGTTGGACTGGATGATCTCAAGGGTCTTTTCTAACCTATGATTCTATGATAAGTTTGACAATCATTAGTCTTTGTGTCTGGAAATTTCATCCACAGTGTCTTGAAATATTAACTGAGTTTTTTCAGGACCCTGTATTTTATGCACTTACTCTCAGCACAACTTTTTTTTCTTTTTTTTTCCCCTTCACCCCAGAAACACATACAGCTGAGTAGGCTGTTTTATCTCACAGTATTTTGTTTCATTTGTCCCAAGCCCAGTGTTTTCATTACCCATTCAAAAATTCCATATGCTTGCCAAAATTTTCAGTACATCTCTGGTATGGCAAAACAATTCAAATTCTTCTACCCATCTGCTGTTTGCAGATCTTATAATTGCCACTTAATCCTAAAGACCAAATACAGTCAGTATGCAATCAGATTTGAATGCACTGATTAAGAAAGTAACTCCACATTGCAATAAGAAACATTCTGGCAGGAAATAAGCAATATCTGTGCCTTTTCTGCACAGTAGAGGCAAAGCATTTCCATAACTCATATCAATTATTACTCATCAGTATTTCATGTTGCTCAAGATTGTAACTAATGTAAAGAATGCAAAATTAAAGGCACAACAAATACAAAGGGGAAGCTGTACTTACTACACTTACGATTCAGAAAGATAAGAACATTATTCCATCCAAAGGAAATCAGGTGTAGATCAAGATAGAAAAATATGTGAACTTTACCAAATAAAGAAATTTTAGGTGACAATGTCAAAAACAGAGAAGAAGATCTTAAATTCCCACGCATTTGCAGACATTAATTTTGATAGTGAAATTTTAGTCATCCCTAAAAATTTTTCAAATCTTCTTTCGATGTGTTTTAAAGGCCGCTGATGGATGGATTGCACCTCATCCTTTATTTTGAAAAGATGCTGTTAATGGTGTTTGATGCCAAATAAAAAGGCATTTTGGATTTTATACCTCTTTCACCAAATGGCCGTGAAAGTCTTTCACTGACTTAGTAGGCGCTGAAGTGGACAGTTCTGGTAACATCATTGTGGGTGGGTTGATGTATAAACACATGCCAACTTATTTTAATACTGGAAAGAAAAAAGATTAAAATAAGCTTCAGTGACCACTGATTATAATTGACCATTTAAACAGTAATAATACATATTTTCATCTTCAATCAGATTGTGCAGAAAGCTCAAGATTTATCCACAATATTTCAAAACCACCATATAACAGAATTATTCTCTTTGCTTTGAAAAAGCATGTCTTACAATGTTTCAGGTGTCATGTACAACCATCCATTAACATATATTGTTGATTATCTCTTGAAGAAATGTGAATAATTCAAATCAAAGTTTTACATAAAACGTAGGGTCTTACTGCAAAAAAAGCAAACAGTGGTCTGGATGTGCCATTAATACAGTGTAAGTGTTTATTCCAGAATAAACATGGCCCAGATAAAAATGTCAAAAATATTTTTGTTTTTTTTCTAGAATATTTGACACACTTTCATGTAAGATTATAATTTTTAAAATAGTTTTGTGACAAAGGAGCAAGTCTTAATTCTTAAAAGGCAGCTCTATTTTGCAATGTAGATATAATTTGTCAGAGAATGACTGTGGCTCGAGGGATAGGAGACAACAACTTGTCAATATTGGATTGTGAAATATTGGAAAGGAAGAAGAAAACCAGAGTTCAAAAAGTACATTTTAGGGTTTTTTTTTACAGACAAAGCAGCTTTTTGCAATGCAAAAAAACACTAGAAGTAGGGAAGGGAGTTTATTCTTTTATCACTCAATAATGTCATGGTATAATTTTATCTTTCATTATTACAACAGAAAGCCACAGTTTTGGAGTTTATTAGTGATTAATCTAGCCCTTCATTTTACAGAAAAAAAATAATTGCATACGTAACAAAAGAGCTGAGGACAAACTGCAAGTTTCTGTGTACTGACAATACCCTAAAAAAACTTCTTGGGGATTTTATTAAAAAATACTTACTTCTTGCAATTTGTCACAGAAGTGCTACCTATGAAGACAGCAAGACATACCCCTCTCCCCAGCAAGCTTAATTTCACTATCAAAGAATAACAATGCTTGCAAGGCATGAACAGAACATTCCTTCCATTTTTCAACTCTGTCACACTCTTTTATGTTTTCTTCATAATGGCAACTGTCTTGCTTGATCTATCGTACTGATGTTCTCACCTGCTCGTTGTCATTCAGGTGCTAAATGAGAAGGATGAATATGTATAATTCTTTCAAAAGTGCATTATAATGACACAGTCTGGCATATTTTATTATACATCCCACCAGACCCTGATTATTTTGTGCAGTTGGCATTCAAGTTACACTACTTGTTTTTTGATAGCTCTTGCCAACTTCTTCAATGCAAATGATTAACAGTGATAGTAATGGGGAATTTTTCTAAGTAAGACTTGACAGAGTGGTAAGGAATGGTAACATTACATTATTCATCACTCATTAAGACACAATATTAGTTTGCTTTACCGTATGGGGATTTTTCTAAACTTTTTTTTTTTTTTTTTTTTTGTGCCTGAGTAAATGACGAAATTAGTCTGTCTTACATATGTGGGAAATCAGACACTTCAGCTTTTATTTCTTCATAGGGATTCTTCTGTTATGCAGTAATTAATCGTCTACTTTGATGCCATGAAAATGTATTAGCAACTTTGGTTTGTGATGTTTAGTTGTTTAATGGTCCCTGATGAAACCATTAACTTTTTCATTCACTTGTTTTTTTAACTCCAGTTTTACTCATTATAACAGGAAGGGTGGAGTACTTCCTCAGTATCTTTAAAGCAGCAACTGAAAAGCAACTCCTGTGAACAATAATCATTAGGGGTCTTTTTATTAGTAATAATAGTAGCTACTTTGATTTTTGTTGTTGTTTTCATTTTTTATTAAGTTTTACAAAGGTTCTCAAAATGTTAATGTACTGGTTTTGGCTGGGATACAGTTAATTTTCTTCATAGTAGCTGGTATAGTGCTGTGGTTTGGATTTCTCGTGAAAATGTTGTTGACAACACACTAACGTTTTATCTATTAATGAACAGTACCTGCACAACGTCAAGGCCTTTTCTGCTTCTCCCCTCTCCCCATCAGTGAGTAGGCAGGGGGTGCACAACGAGCTGGAAAGGGGACACAGCTGGGACAGCTGACCCAAATAGACCAAAGGTATCCCAGACTTATGACATTGTGCTTACCAATAAAAGCTGTGGTGAAGAAGGAGAAAGAGGGCATGTTCAGAGTTATGGTGTATATCTTACCAAGTAACCATTATATGTGATGGAGCCTGACATAGTGAATGAATTCCTTGTTTTGTTTCCTTGTAAGCGCAGTTTTTGCTTTACCTGTTCAACTGTTTATATCTCAACCCATGAGTTCTCTCTTTTACCCTTCCAATTGTCTCCCCCATCCCACTGGGGAAGAGTAAGCAGGATGCTGTGTGGGGCTTAGGTGCTGGCTGGAGTCATAACATGACACCTAAGCATCCAAATACCAGCCAGCTACTGTTCTTCCTGCCAGATGTACTGATGCAGGGGTTTGGCTTAAAACTTTATAAAGGCAAAGGGGGTTCCTTACATACTGTCTAATCACTCTGCAGGGTTTAGAAGGCTTCAAATCTAGGGCACTGGTTTGAAAAATGTAGTTAACATATAGCGGTTTATTATGATATACACAAATACATTGAGACAGGCTATTTCTGGGGCAAATAGTTTTACATTTTTTATATATTCAGCTTATGTCCTGTCTTATGTATCTCACTGCCATATGACTCTTAAACAAATTATGCAGTCAGGTCCCCAGAGAGAGACAAAACATGCAATCTGGCTTGTGGTTAAAGACCGCACATTTTTTGCCTTGAGTACAGGCTAACATGTTTTCAACTCAGAGTTTTAATTTCCACATTGCATTACACCTTAAGGGAACAAAACATTGAATGCTAGCTTTATAGCCACCTGCCAATTCATTCCAATTCGCAGGGAGAGCAGTATTTCACGAACAGTTGGTGTAGTTAAATGCTTTTTACAGTTTGGAAAAAAAGCAAACAATGCAGCTGAAACTATTGAATTACACAGTATTCAAGATACCACTTCTGTCAGAGCTTGATCCTAGTATCAGGGTCCACATATGCTTGCTGGGTGCATCCTACTAGTTTAATAATAGATAGGAGGACAGGCAGTGCCAGGGAGAACTTAATTCATGTGCACTTTAGTACTTTAGGAGCTATAACCAGTACACACAAGCTTGGATTATCTAATTAGAAGCAAACTGAGTGAAAGGAAAAGACGTTCTATTTTATGTGTCTATTTTATACAACTATAGAATAAAGATTTCTCTCCGGAGCTTATCAAGATACTGGTTTCCTTCCACCTGTGGCCTTCTGCAGGCATTTTGTTCTTCTTCGGAAAAAAGAGAGGTAGATGTACCTCTTCAGTCAAATGGAGTGAAGACTGTTTGGGCCTTTTCTGTTGTTTTGTTTTGTGGTGGTTTTTTTTTAAACAGTTGCAAAGAGCAGAGACAGAACTAAGTGACTAGAGTGGGATACCCCTATCCTGTACCAAATAAAGCTGAAAGCTCTCTGTTGACTATGAGTGGAGTGTTAGTTCGGGGCTAAGCTCAGTCCAAAGGCCTGCCTGAGTGCATTTCAGGACGCTGGAGCCAAGTTGTCCATTAATACTAACGTGACATACGAAGAATGGGACTGCAGGATGTTAAAAGGCATTTCCCTATTCAGCATTGTCATTGACAATAGATAGAGTTAATGGATTGCTACCAAATGTTTCACTGGGGTAGTATGTTTTCAAGAGTAAGAGAAGACAGCTAAAAAATTCCATCTTATTTAGTCTATGGGAAAAAAAAAAAACCCACAACACTCAGAGACAAAATATTATTTATATTCGTATATATATTAGAAGATGAACACTGGAAGGGAAAGGAGTATTAATGGACAGCACTTGCGTAACTATATATCTATAAACACAACCTCAAGTAATTTAGGCTCTGATTTAGAAGAAACTTTCTATTTCCCTAAAGAACAAGAATTGAGAATTAATCTTCTAGAAGCAGTGGCAGAGAGAACTACTTTTATTTTGATACATATTGGCTCTACAAATAGGATGACTAGCCTATGTTACTGACAGGATCCCTTTCAGTGCTGTGTCCCTCTCTTCCTAACCAAAATTCATTCAACACTTACCATTATATTTTCTTATTTTTAAGCTGAGTCAATGACCTTTATTTCCCTGGTAAACTACTTCGGTTTTTAATTACAATCGCATTGCTCATCTATAAGAACGTCTTGCAAAACTATTCAATAATTCCAGACATTATGGACTGGGAGTTAGGTAAAGAGGTTTCTCAGCTTTATAGGAGAGCTGAATCTGACCTGCATTATTGGAACACTACCTAGTAGAAAGCACATAGTAGTGTAAATCCACTGGCCCTGACATAAATCCATCAAGGCATAAGCTATGCTGGGGTTGTATAATGTAGATGCAGTGCCACTAAAGAGAATTATCAGACAATTAAGAGACTGATCTGTTTGTATAAGTAACCATGTTTTAAAAACACATCATCACAAAAATAATTTTAAAAATATGCTGGTTTTGGGGGGTGGGGGTGATTGGGTTGTAAGAGGTTTTTGGGGTTTTGGAGGTTTGTGTGTTTGTGTGTGTGTTTGTGTGTAAATCCTACATATAATGGCTAGTCAGAACTGTCAGCACTCTTCAGTTCATTGAGGGAGTCTGTACATTATCACTGAATCAACACATTGAGGAGGGAGAGATGTTCCTGGATTCAAAGCAAATGTAAAAAATCTCTCATATTTCTAGTGTACATTGGAACAATCAAATAGAAAGTAGAGATGTTGAACTTAAGGTGCATACTAATTTCATTGGTATTTAGGCATTACCTCACTACTTCTGCCAAGATTTATGCATTCCAAAATTTCACTTTTAATCTTCATAATAGCAACTATTGTATAATTTTGTCCTTTGTCTGATTTTATATGTAAACCATATAAAATCATATTTTGGTACAAAATTCATCATCAACAGCCTCTTAGAATAATGACATTTGCCATCTGCTAGAACTTTAAGCAAAGTCAATTGCATCAAAGACAATTGTAAAACTTTTTCAGAAGTTTTCAGAAAGTTTTTTTGTCATTTCAAAGCAGTGAATCTATGAGCTGATGTTTTTCCATAATGTCCTTCCAATTGTCCATCCATTCCCTTTACACTTTCTTTTCTATATAGTTTACAAACAATAAGAATTGTCGATATACAATAAAGGGCTCTTCACTTGTATCACAGTCAGATAGATGATATACTGTAAAAATGAATTAAAACCTCCACACGAGCACTTTGAAGATTAGTATTACCTTTATTTTACACAGAAGTTAATTAGAACAGCAGATGGCTTAGGATCTGTTTCAATCCACTCAGGTCAAGAATGGGGCTTGACCAAGATCACGGTAAGAATCACTGACAGTGATGGAAAGAAACACTGTTTAATATACATACTACTGCAAATTAAACCAAGCAATCTTTGTTTTATGGAATGTTTTGTGGAATGAATCTCACTTACTTTGTGAAAGTATTGAGTCAGAAAATCTAATTCCTTAATCTTTGGTTTTAAGAAAAATAACTATAAAAATGAATTCAGTTTGGTAATTCTTATGCCAATAACAGCTAAATATACTGCTAAGGCACAATCCTCCACCACCTAAAAGTAGTTTTTGAAAAATATGACTCAAAATCAGATCCTTCTGCTGCCACATTAATGTGGGAGGTGGCTAAGAGTATCATTTGTTTTCTTTTCCTAAATACAAACATTATTTCTACAAATACATACACCCAGATTAAGGTGAAGAGAAAACAAACTATATTCCATACTTTCTATACCACAGCACCTCCTACCCAAGTAAAAAATACTCTTATAAATACTGATTTGTATGTCTCATATTTCACTACTAGTCAAGAGGGCTTAACATCACTTATTTTTATGGGCTAGAATCCAATCCAATAAATTGATTTTACTAATCACTTGTCCCATGTACATGTATGACTGAATCTGCTTCTTTGGGTAGTTTTAGTATAAGCATGCTTCTATTGCATTGCCTTCGACTCAGATTTTCAGCTTTTTTTTTTTTTTCTGTCCTTCACACTGAGCATGAACATTTACTCTGTACTAACCATTTGGATTTCCCTAAATCAACTTCTCAGTCTCAATTTGCTATTCTTTTTCTCTCCTCAATTTACCTTCAAGTGATGATGTAATTAGTTCATGTATTTCCTCTTCCACATCATTAATCTATTAAAGAATGGCCTAACTTGACTATCTGCTGCATCCCAGTAAATATCTCCTTGCAATTTAATACTGTGGTCTCTTCTGCATCTTCACTTTTTATCCCTTATAATGTTCTCTATAACATTTCAAATAAAAAAATCAGAGAAAATAGGTATCTGAAATCTAAATGAATGACTGGATCTTCACTTAACTATCTGGAACTGATTTCTTTCACTTAATTATTTGGACCTGTTTTCTTTCATACGTTAGTTCTTTTATTCAATTTAAAATACTGACTGACAGATCTTTCCATGAGACCCTTTTACTTGCTTTTTTTCTGCTTCTACTTTCCAGTAGATGTAGTAGTATTGGTGGGCCACCTGTAAACTCAATAAAATTCAATTTAAAAGTTTCCACAGTTTTTGGATAAGCCTCTTTAAGGTTTGGTGTTTGTTCCATTATTTTAGTAGTGAAAGAAGGGTGTACTGAAAAGGCCATCATGCAATAATTCTTGTGAAAATAATGTAGTGTTTTCTCTGCGCTCCCCGCCCCCCCACCCCCACCCCCTTTTAATACCTTCTTAGTAATTCTAAAGTCTTTGGGAATAAATATTCCTCATATAGTTCAGCAAATTCATTGACTAACGCTTGTAATTCTTTGAAACATGTCATGTTGAATGGCTGATCTCATGCTTAAATAGAAATTTTCCAACGAAAACTGAATTAAACTCTGCTAGTTAGAAAAATATTGCAGAAAAGAGCTTAAATTTTAAACCTAGGAAAGCAGCGTAGAGAAAACTAAAATAGCATGCAATAAAACAAATTCAAGGAGGTTGTTAATCTTGTGTGAAAAATGAAAAAAGATAAAAGCACATTACAGCTTGAATGTAAAATATTGATGTGCTTAACATACATAAAACTTAACTTATGCCCTTAGGTGACATCATTCATTAAGTGTGATAAAATAAGTCTTTGTAAATTATTATTTTATAAGGGCTGAAAAATATAATCTTTTCCCCCAAAAGAAACCCAAGTAAACCTGTTCCATTGATACTTTGTTGAAATTCAAAATCTAATTAAAATAAAAATATTTTTTGTATTTAAGTGTATACATACAAAAATTTTTTTTTCATTTCATCCCCACACTTTTTTAAACCTTGTTGACTTAATCACCACAAATGCAAACATGGCTGCTCTTTCTCAATCAATTGTCAAATCACCAATTTGTGTGACACCCTGAAATGGCACAGGAATGTTCAGAGTCAAGTCTTTACCTCCTTAGGCTGTTCGCCTCCTTTCCTCTAAGTCATGCCAGCTTCAGCTCCATCACATCACAGTCCTGTGTCATCCATTCTCTGACAAGAAGACTAGCTACTAGCTGATCTACTGCTGATCAACAAATTCATGTTTAAAATTTTAAATATGAATGGAGCAATGCACCAGCTATGTACACCAGTCCAAGCCAGGTAGGCATAACCATGTAAGCATATCTTATCAAAGAATATTTAACCAGTACCATTTGATTGCGGTTTTCTATTTTTGGGGTTTTTTGGTTGTTTTTTTTTTTTTCCCCAAACATGAACCCTGCCCAAGATTTGCAGATCAAGTAAGGAATCATGCTGGTGACAAGTTAGGTAAGTCTGGTAACCTTTGGAGTTCAGAATCTAGCACTACAGAGGCTTCTGTTTCTTTCTTCATCTGTGAAAGATTCCTGAAGGGTACTTCAAAGCAGGCTGGGTGTCATAGCCTTACTTTCCAGAGCACCAGGAAGAGCATGATCCCAGCAGGCACAAATGTTGCCAAATGCTTTTGATCTCTACAGAGCAATAGACAACCTTCCCCTACTCATGAAAAGGAACTGGGCATTAGCCCTGCTCAGAGGAGGATGTAAGAAGGAGTTGCCTTTTAGTGACCTGATCAGAGATTTAGATGGGCAGTCACAGCTCTTCCCAGAGTGGGAAAATGTAGTTATGGTTACTGCATAAATGCACAAGGCTTATTTTGCACCTGTATATAACAGCATCTGTCAAACGAACCCTTATTATTTAAAAGGTTTTGAGATTTACAGTTTGATCTTACTAAATTCATGTAATATGCTTCATACAATGTCATAAAAAATGCTTTTGTTTTCTTTTACTGTCAGGGTATCAAATTGCTTCCGGCAAATTCAGGTTCAGACCACGTCCTTGCCTGAAATTTAACTGCTCAAAATGAGCCACAAAAATGCAGCTCTTCCAAGTACCCTATTATAAATGTACACATGACATTATATATCCTTCCTCTCTAAAAATATACATTGTTTCTAACAAGCAGCAAATTGTTGTGTCATTGAAATGGCATGGGTGGGGTTTTTTCCCAGCCTTATGACTATCTGCAAGATGACAGTGGCATAATCATAGTATGTTGATATTTTCTGAACTCCATTTCCATCAGAAGTCCTGTCAAACAAGGAGCAATTCAGAGCAAATGTTATATTACTGTTGAGTTTTCCAGGACAGAACATATTTCAGTTTCTTTCATACCCAGAAGAGGCCATTGGCTCAACAATAATTGAAATACCAGTGATCCTTATATGTTTGCCAATCTGCAAACTAAACAGAAGCTTAGCCTACTTGCTGTTATGCCAGTCTGTTGATGTTTTTGCAGCAATACAAACTGTGATGCAAACTGGCCACGATTCACCCATTGGAAAGAGGTTGAGCTTAAAGTCACTTTGCTTCTGGCAGCAAAACAAACTTTTAATATGTTTAGCTTCATGACAGACAAGAAAAAAACACGAAAAGGGAAATTCTCAGCTCCCAGCAGCATGTTACCAAAATAAAGTGTATGTATAATAAAAACAAAAATGTGTTTGGCCAGCGATGCACATGACTCAGCACATTCCTCTCCCAGGTGCACAGTAGATCCAGCATCCCAAGACCCTGGGACACATATGTGCATTCTGTTCTCCCTCCAGGATGTATTATCACCCTTTAAAGGGAACAGTTTTCACTCCTAATGATGCCAGACCATTATCATTTTCAAAAAACAAAACAAAATAATTCCTCAGGCAATGGTTCTGGAGATAGTTTCCCAGTGCTGAAGGAAAACACAGTTGTTTTGAAAGCTGATGGCATGCAAATGTTGTCTATTCCTACTTCTGAATAACCAGTTTCTGAATGTAGCTTTTCACTCAAGCAATTTCAACTATTTTATACAGATGATATTGTTTTGTCATCTCTGTGATCCAACTATCAATGTGTTACATACATTATGAACATCCTAACATACTCGTTCGGTTTCTTTTAGCTGTACTTATGACCAGCCTGCTTAGCTTTTTAAGCTGTAAAGAATAGAACTTTAAAGATTGTTTGTTCTCATTATCTCTTATGTATTAAAGAAAAAAGAAAAAAAAAAAAAAAGAAAAGGGGAAGTCCAAATCTGAGGGTGCTCACAAGTGTTTCACTAAGTGCAAAACCTTGCTTTGCTACAGGCTTCCTCTGCGTGATTTCAGGCAAAGCTGTGGTTACCACTGTGTTTCAGCATCTGCCTGTCTGTAGGCGATTAAGTTACACTAAAGCTCTGTAAGATGACCTGCATTACAAAATTAAAGGATTAGTCTCTATAGAAAAAAATACCTGTTTACAAACAGAAATTATAAAAGCAGGGTCGAAGTACAACAGAATCAAGTCCTTACTTTTAGATACAGGTAATTTTTAATGCTGATGGGCAGTACTATGAAACACCTGTCTGCTCATGGGCTATGCTGAGACAGAAAAGTAAGCTTCTCCACTCACTGACTGCTGTCCCATGATCATTTTTGGGGGTCATCTCTCCACAGCTAAAACCTTGCTAAATCAGACCTGCTACAACAAATTTCATTTCAGTTAGATAATTATATTTCATGTGTTATGAATATGAAATGTGTTGTAGCATTATTAATTACATTTTAAGCTCTAGTGTAGACAGCTCCCTAGATCCCGTAGCTGACCATGCTTATCAGATGTTGATTGAAACAGCTCAGAGCAGACTGAATCAGCAGTGTTGAAAGATAATATTAAAACTGGAAAACTGACTGTAGTTTAGTATCCAGCTATGCTAAAATTAAGGGTTAACCTAATCTTAAAGGCAAAGGAATGTTTACTTGCATAGCCAACACCTAAACAAGGAATTTTTCAAAACAATTTGGTCACTGCTCTTTCCAAAAATGCTTTCAACAGATGTATGGGTTGAGTTGGTCTTTCTTGAGTATAGGCATCCTATTTATATAGAAGTGGGATCAGGTGCTTTGATAGATATACAGTGACAGAAGCATGTTGCTCTTGAAGTAGATAATAGTTATATTTCAAGAATCTAGTCCTGAGATCAAGTCTGCAATTTTTGCAATTGTACTTTGTATGTTTTTAAGTACTGCAGCAGGACAACCCCCTTTCCATGAAAAACAGAGAAATAAAAATACCCTGCAGACTGCTAGACAGTTAGCCAACTCTTCTAACACCCTTTAAAACATAATTGGCACATTTTGTATTATTTTTCAATACACCAAAATGTCCGCTGTATCCAAATATTCAATCCTTTCATAAAGCAGGAGGTACTATTATTATTATATTTTCATAATTATAATATTGTAAATCATATTATTTTCTAAATAATAAAAATTGTAGCCTATACGATGTATTTATATTTTATTATCTTATCCATAGTCAAATGAATGTATATTAGATAATATTTAAAAATATGTCGTGGATTTGGATTTACTACTCATCTGGGTTTGATACTTAAATTTTTCCGAAATAGCTTAACTTTCCTAGGAGTTCAACTCAAACTTGAAATATATTAAATCTCATTATCTGTCCATTGCTGAAAAAAATATTCAAGAAAATATTTTAAATTATGTTGCTTATCTCAAGCCAAGCAATAAGAATCACATTTGGCAAGATAAAAAAGTTCAATTCTTTTAGCAAAATTTGGCATTTCTGTTGTGTTAAACAAATTACTTTTTATTAATTGTGTATAAATATTATGCAAACAGGAATTAAACTTTCTGAGTTATGCCTGTATGAGGATAAACTACATTTTGAAATAGAGCTAGTCAAAATTTCTTTACAGGGAAGCAAATTAGACAGGTACAGTACACCAAATGAGCTGAACCTTGTCCTCAAAGAAAATTGTTTTTTCCTTTTCAATTTAATTTCAAAGGGATCTGACAACTGTCGCTTTGAACAAACTTTAACAGCACAATATCCTTTGTGCAAGTTTCCCCCTGTCAGCTTTTCCATTCCAGCAGGGACTTAGAACAAAGTCTATGCTGCCCTTTGAGTTGAGAACTTCATCAGCTGAATGAACACTGGTATAGTGCAGTGAAATTGAGGGCATACTCTCTCTGTGAATCCGAACAGTGCACTCTCTCAACAAATACAACTTCTCTATCTTTTACAAGGATAAACTAGCCATCCACCACTCCTCACATTTTCCCTGCTCTCTTGTGCTTACTGAAAATGAAAAGCCATTTGAAAATCCACCTGTTCAAACCTAGGCAGGGTAGCAAATAGTCTTGGTCTCAAACACATCTCTGTCTTTTTTAGTTTTCATATATAGAATGCATGGAACAAATCTACATTTATGCATTGTCAACTTCTTCTGAAATCTACTGCCCAAAAAGTTATTTTGCTTTCTGTTCTCTTCTTAAGAAAGCCCTTAACATAACTTAAAAATATAAGGGGGTGGGGAGAAGAAAAAAAAAAGGTAATTTAGAAATCACTTAGGAGTGATTAAAAATATGCAATTCAAAGAGATTAATCACATTCATGTACTGTCATTCTGTCATTCATACCTGACTAAGACCAACATTTTTGCATATTCCTGGACAGCAACACTCCCTTTCTCAGGAATGCTTATTTATGACCAAGTTTGAGAACGCTGGTTTTAGCATTCGTGCATAGTTGATACATGGTGGTCTCTTTTAAGTGAAACATGGGAAGAGATTCTACAATATCTTCTATATACTGATGTCACATAATGGGAGATTAAGTATAATTAAGTATGCTTGTTATGCAATGCTGTCAATCTCAAGGGTTCCAGTAGTACAAGTGAAACTTCCTGAATCCTGGTACTTGAAAAAATACCACCATTCTATATACTCTAATGCAGATAATTTCAGATTCCTAATTTGTATTTGCATTTAGGGGCACATTTGCATATTGCAGAATGAACACCAGAACAGAGATAAGAGTATAAAACCAGAAAAATGTAAATTTACCTACATACTTCTTCTGATTTGGAGATTCTCTTAGTTTTGCTGGCATGTATAATTTATATATTTTTATACTACATATAGTGTAATTTTTATATTATATTCACTCTTTATATTATATATTTTTTAATTTTATATATTATATTCACTTTTTAGTGGTCTTCCATTTCTTTGTAACCTCAGTTCTGTCACTTATTTCACACTTTTTGTCTTAAACTGTCCCTAAGACTAAGAACAATAATCCACCCTTTGCTTCTTGATGCCACCTCATTACTTTTTTAATTCTCTCCTGCGGGGTTAGAGTTCCCATGACCCATAGGAACATGGAAATGATGATGTTCTACACAGACATTTAGTCTGTGCTAAAGAAATGGACCAGCATGAATATTTTTTAATCTCAAGCTTCTTATAGGCTTACAGGTCCTTAAAAATGTCCCCAAACATTATAACCATGAAAACGTAGACATCTTTGTGCCCTGTAATCTCTGACTGCTTTAAATTCCAAACATCTAATGAAGACTGCAGAACAGTTACTAAAGATATGAGATATTACATTGGGAAAAGGTCACAAAAATGACTAAAGAATTGAGGAAAATAAGAGTGTAGAACCATTTCAAGCTGGTATAAAAGGCTAAAAATTGTTTCTGTTGTTTGTGTGTGCTTTATAGGTATGTTCTGTGGAGAAAGAAATGTATTGAGAGAGACATATGGGGTGGCATGGGACTAGTTTCCTTATTTTTGTTCACCTCTGTTCCATTTTTATGCTACATTTATGCAGTGGTCATTTATTAATGTTTACATAACTTGCTGTTTCAAGATATCTTACGGTCAGTCATTGGATTTTGTGCTATTTTGTGCTTTGAATTCTTCCATTAAATAAACTTAGTGGTTTTTTTGAAATGTGAAATAGTAGAAGACGCAGTCTGAAATGCCATACAAATTAAGAAAGGCATTTGCCTCATGTTTGTGATGTGCTTAAAGAATGCATTAGATGACAATAAGATAAGAGAAATAACTGAGATACTTTCCTGAAATTGTGCCACTGACAGAATACTAAATGGCAATATGATTTAAAATAATATAAAACCATACAATGCATTCAAATTAATTCCTAGCTGTAATTAAATTATAGGTTTCAATAAGAGACAGGCCATAATAAAGATGCAGATTTACCTGTTTTACAATCAAAGTAAAAGGGTTTCTTCATAGTACAGAAAAACCAGGAAATAATGATTCATATGGCAAAAGAAAAAAAAATTAGGATGACCAGCTTCTTTTTATGACAGATTTTTCAGTCCATTTTGTATAAGACTGAATGATCTGGGCCTTCCTTGCTGAATTATATTATTGATGCTAATATAATTATATTTCAGTTTAGATAGTTTGTGTATTTTACCTATATTTACATGCCTTCATAATTTGATCCTGTACAATACTAATTGTATTATGGTCAAAGGTGCTCTATATCTTCTGCATTGCACATCACAATTCCCTCCATAGATTTTAAAAAGTGCTAATACCTTAAAGAAAATGGATAGGAGAGTTATTTCAATGGGATGTATCTCTTTAAATTATTATTATTTGTATCCTATCAACATAGCTAAAGTCTTCTACTGAGGAAAATATTCCTTCTGTTAAAGCAGCAGCCATTTCTGACATAGAACCATGTTCAGACATCATCATGTTTTATGGCACATGTATAGGAGCAAGAAGAGTTAGAAGATCGAGAATGAGATTTGGCCTGTTTGCTTCTTCAAAACTAAAGTACCTCAATGACTTTCATCTTGTTCTTTATATACAGCAGCTGTGGACTTAGTCCTACTCTAGAAAATGTGTGGAAGAATCTCTTAAACTCCTCCAGAACCTTCCAGTTAAGCACCATTGCAAACTTTTGGAAGAAATTATGGATCCAAAAAGAACAAATTTGATTTAAATATCTTCTCCCATTGGATAAGAACATTTCTCCATTTTACCAGTAGTTCCAAAAAAAACCCATCTCTACATTCTATAACTTCTCAAAATAGAAGTTTTATTTGAAAAGTGTTTTGAACGTCCATGAACAGAATTTTACAGAAGACTTGATAGGGAATATATTTCCATCTAGATATTATAGTTCAATACATTAGCGCATTAAAATAATGCATTAAAATAATACCAGAATAATTTTTAGAGTGAGAGGTTCATAGCCAAAAGCTAAATTTGACCAACATTACAGAAAGCCATAAATCCACCAGATTACTTCAAGAGGTTGTTTTGGTGACAAGAGATTTCTTCATAACATCCTCTTGAGTTATACAAATTAGACTGCCACAAACAGGACTTAAGACTTTTGGTTTACCTATTGTGATGTAAAAACAAACCACAAACTCTACAGAAATAAAAATTTCTGATACTACGTCACAATGAACTGTACGGACTGGAATAACAGCAGCTTGTTGCTGTATCAAAGGCCCTTTGTTGTTAAAAGCTGAACAAAGTTATCTTTTGTGACATTGCTTGGGTCTTTGTTCTGGAAGCAATATTATTTTGGTTCTACCTCACTTCTCGACATGCTGTATGAAACAGCAGTGATGTGGAGCAATGAGATAAGCACCAAGGTCCTAAATGGCTACAGATTTCTAGCCCTTGCTTAACTATGACATTTCAAAGCATAACACAGACCTCCTAAATAACAAAACAGAAGTACCATGAGAGTACAGTAAAGAAAGATTTTAAAAGACTGCAGTCACATAAATCTGTTCATTATTTACCGAGATCAGACCTGTGTCCACAGAATCCCAGAGCCATGTATCTGAGCAGGATAAAAAGTCAATATCAATGCTAGCTTGCCAAAGTGTGGTTTTCTTTTTCCTAAACAGGCATTTACAACAATATATGAGATAGTAAGAAGATAGGAATGACAAAGCTTAATCAGAAAATACATACTGTTTTCCTTTCTTGTTACATCTGCTCTATTAGTTAAAAACTCACTGTACAGAACTGATGTGGAATGATATGCTTTGTATGCGGCACTTAACAGAAAGTTCGGATGTAGATACTAGAAAGTTTGGATGTGTATGGTCAGATCTTTCCAAAATGCTGAAAGGTCATATCTTCCAAGGGGTTTAATCTCTAATTAAACAATTTTTCAGTTGTAGTTCTGTGCAAAAATATTTTGGATGATCTGGGCATCAGTCTTGTTAAGAGTAATGGATTTTTTTTTTCTACCTACGTATCTAAGGCCAGATTTTACAACTATTAGATACCTAGATAGGTATACTGATTAGCTGCCACAAAGACTATTTATCTGAAAATTTTTGACAGTATTCTAGAGGTTTTATGGCATTCAATAGCATTGACAAATAACAGTTTTATTTTTCAAAGATATAGTAAGCTTAATTTTTCAGGAGCTTCTCCTGTGTGGACTTTACATAAGCAGTTTAGAAAGCTCCAGCAATGTTAAACTTGCTGAATTTCTAGACAAGGTAGTTTTTAATGGTATATTCACCAGTTTAACTGTTTGGGTTTTTTTCAAGTTTTTCATATTGTGACGAAATTCTCATTTTCCTTCTTATCAAAGCTGGCAACTTCTACTTTGTGTCGTTTCTTTCTCAGCTGCAAGTGTAAAGCAGCTAAAAATAAGACTTATAATGGAAGTAGCTGCAGCTTTCACAGGGAGCTAAACCAAAGCTAAGGTTTACTGATCATAACACTAGAATAAATTAGGTTGAAGGATGAAATTTATCACAAAGACATAGCGATAAATGGCTACTTTGTACGTCAAAAGCATGAGTGGTTCATTCCAAAACAGAGCAGTGAATACTTCAGAAGGCTTTCTCTTTCATATTATGTATCCTGTAAGATGTCTGCATGGTCTACTGAGCCAGTATATATTTCAGCTATTAAAAAAGATATTTTACGTATTTATTCACCAAAGCAAAACAGACACCAAATAGACATTCCAGGCTGTGTTCATTCATATGCTACTTTATATGGCCTATTATTTATCCAGTAGACTGGAATGGCTCCTTAGAAGCTGTTTGGGTTAATCAGGTCATTATGCATTAAAGACACAACCCCTCACTGATAAAACACTGTGTTAAAATTCGAAGGGGAATTTACTGCAACTGTAGCCTGTTGTAAATTGCTTTTTTTTGTATAAATACTATACGCAATGGTGTACGCAGCTAGGTAAAATTTATTTCTTGTTCTAGAGGCTATGTTTTTGACAAGGGAAGCCTATGGAACTAAAAGGTCACATGTTGTACATGCCTTTAATGCCTTCATTTTGCCTAATATAAATCAAGAACAGTTCAGCTGGAAATAAGCATGATGTCTATTGATAATACATCTATTCCAGTTGCCCCTGTTGTCACAGATGAGAGAAGGATTATTGCATGCAAGGTAATTTTACAATCAAAATTGTATAGAATAGTGTGCTCAAACTAGTCCCACTGCACTTAAAATTTGTACCTCTCATGTAGCAGCAGTATCATCTCTCATGTATATTATATATCTACTTGACAAATTAGCAGGTAATTCTAAGATTAAATCTGCATATGTGTATGGGTAGAAAACATCCATTCCCCTGAATACCTGAAAGCAATTGAGTTTCTGTATTTATTGAAGGTGCATTGCTAGTTCTACTCGTTGGGGATGAATTGTCCAGGGATGTTCTCTTGCCTTTACCTTTTTTTTTTTAGGAAATCAATAGCAAAATTGAGGATGGTTGGAAACCCTAGTCTGCTTTTGAACTGTAGCATCTTCCTACTCCAATATATATTAGTCATGGGATGCCTTCTGTAACTCCCAGTACATCATTGTTTCTCTTTCAAGTTTGTTCCCACCGAACACTTTGCAACTTAAATAAATGTACTTCTATATATGCATGAATATCCCTTTTAATTTCGTGAAATACTGTCCCTTATGTGACAAATCTTACCAAAATATTTTGGAACAAACAACATTCCTCTTTAAAACAGGGTTTTAGGCAAAACAAAGCAAAACTAGAAACAGTGACAGACTCTTAATGATAGACTCATGAATAGCAATACTCGGTAATGCAAGAAGAAATAGAGTATCTAATAAGCTTGTGTTTACAATGAAATGCCATTTCAAGGTGAACAGAGTGAACACCTAAATAAATGTCACTGTGAGGGTTTTACTCTCCTAAAGCACTGCAGAATAAAGTGGTCTAGCCTTTGATTATATAAATGTCCAAGGCAAAGCACTCGCCAACTCAAAGGCTAATTTTTTTTTGTTTCAAAAAATCAAGATCAAAACAAAGGAGAAAAGCTTTGTGTTAGGCTTGTTTGGTTTTGGTTTGGTTGGGTTTTGGGGGGTTTGTTTTTTTGTGGTTTTTTGTTTTGTTTTGTTTGGGGTTTTTTTTTTGAGGTGTGGTAATGTCAGTGTATTTGCTTAATTTTCCATTCCTCACATCCCTCTTTTGTTCCAGACAATTCCAGATCCTACTCTGAGAGGGTTTTTTTTTCTTCCTCATGTGCAAAACTAAAGCTTTGAGCACTCAGTTGCTATGGAAACAAGAAGGACAGAAACAGTTTATGTATTTCAAAAGCTGTCAGCCTATATGCTGTGGATTTTGATAACTAAACCTAAATATGAACCATCCTTTTTAAAAATCATTGTGACATTTATTACCGTGCATGACTGTTGCTAGGGAAAATAAGGCACCTATTTTGTTTAGCTTATTTCCCATCAGTTTTAAGAATAGTTTTGATTTCAGAACTAATTTTTGTTCTTAATCAGTGTTTAGCAAACCATAATAGAAATAAATATATCGTGATCTAGCAAACATTGAAGCTTTCTCCATGGTTAAGATAAAGAAAATTGCAGCATAGCTGTTCAGAGACAGACACATTGATGAATGACATCTTTTATAGATGATATTTAATACCTACAAATATGTTCTCAACCACCTAAGAAAATTATATGAAGAATGAGGAAATACTGTCTTTTCTGCAAAATACAGTAACAAACCAATCTATTTGTGCTTTTTTAAGCCTTAAGAGGTGGACTTGCTGCTACGTAAAATCTAGATATTTCCTGAACTGAAAGCCTCTTCTTTGAGTAATCAGTTTTACTAGACACTAACAGTGTCCATTCTACTGTTGTTCATCAGGACATTCTGATGGTCCCAAAATTAAGGTTCCAATAACAATGTCTTTTTATCAGAATTTAACGGTCCATTTATATGCAACAATAAAGTAACACAAGAATACCAACTTCCTTTCATAGTAGTCTACCAAGATGAAGGCCTGTAACGAGTACAAAACTTATCTTCCCAGAATGTATCACAGATCAGCTCAGTTTGGAAAACAACATAAAAGATCATCAATCAAAAAAGATTTTTTTGCACGAGGAGAGAAGAATAAAATTGTTGCAGAATATTTTTAAATTTGAGTGCTTTTACACGTAACCTTTAGCTTTGTCTTTTTCATCCATAGGTTCCAATATCACAAACAAACTTATGATTTTAAAGATAATAATTGAAGTTATTTAATAAATAGCAAATCTTCTGGACCCATTTCTGACATTCTTCCTTGCACTGCATCAAAACTACATGAAAAGAAATTATTTACAATACAAGCAGAGAAGTCAGAATGGTTTATAATAAAATTTCATCTGGTTTGCCATTTCCAAGGGAAATGGAGCTATAAAAGACAATTAAAACAGAATAATTTTTACTTTTTAATTTTCCTAGTAGTCATATTTATATAGTCACTATTTATGTAGCCAGGTAACAGGTTTTTCAAATTTAAGTCTGTTCAGGCCTGGAAACTTGTTCTGAACATAAATACAAAAGTTTATTATGAACAATACAGCATTTTCATTTATGTGTTACTGTAATGCCAAAAAGGAGTGTTCTGTGATAGTCTAAATTATTTGATAGTCTAAATTATCAGGATATTGTTGACAGGCTAAGTAATTTTTGAAGAGAGTTGTTTTTGAGTTGAATGGGCACAAATTTCTAAGAAAACTCAGTGCTTGTAAAAACGTCATCCTGAATATCTTGTTTGTGCAGGTGGTAGAACACCAACCTAGGAATCTGGTTTATTATTATGAGCATCGTGGGGGCTGCCATATCTTTTTTTTCCAATTCCATTAGCACATGATAGAAAAATTTTCTGATTGAGGAAAACTACTGGAATACCATCATACACTAGTTCACTGGGTTGCTTTGTAATTAATCCACAATACCATCAGTCAGGAGACTTGTGCTGAAGTCCTAGATATTTTGGAGTAAACAAAATGAATTGAACTTTGATCAACTTAGATGAGACCAGAATTGTATCCACAAGCTTAGCCATTGGCTTGTCACATACTTTTCATGTTCTTAGGCAAATGAAAATCACTATCCATTAAACGGGAAAAATAATTACTCTTCCTCACTCCCCCACCCCTTTGCCCAAAGTCAAAGGGACATCTTCAAGATCATATTTGTTAATGAGTTTTTAACTATTGGGCATTTATATATAATCACAGGTAGAGACTATGAAGAATTACGAGGGTCTCAGGGGAAGGTGATTTGTTTACATGTGGTCTATTCTTATTCAAAATATTCTACAGGCTTCAGTAGAAATAGGACACAGACTTCAGTGTACTTTAAAATATATGTCACAAAAAAGACATTTCAACCAAATGATGCTTAGTGTTTGGGCTCCCGATTAAAATGAAGAAAAAATCCTGAGGACATAGTCCATATTCAAATACACAAGGTGTACTGAAAGGGAATCAGAATGGAATTGTACATAATAATTTCTCCCTCCTGAGTTTGTCCCTTGTATTTCAAACCTCAGTCTGTTATGAAAGCTCTGTGAGAAATAGAGTATCCAGAAGAGAACAAGGGGTGAGGTACCTGAGTTCTTAAATTATTTTTAATGACTGATAGAGCTAATAGCTAGATTAATTGAACAAAACCAAGTGAACAGAGTAATAGAAAGTGTGCTGTCTCTCAAAATCTGATTTGTCAGGAAGAATATCCTTATTATTCTTTTCCAGTCCTACCAATAGCCAGGAGGGAGTGAAAACAAAAACTAATCGGTCCACTGCGGTATTTTACTCACAAGCTCATAACTGGCAGTAAAACTGAAAGGACTATGTCTGCTGTGGTGAATAATTTCTACACTGAGACCCAGAACAGACAAGTCTCGTCATTTGTAACATCTGCCTCAAAAAACCTGAGCCAAAATAAGCTAGTTAGAAAGTTACATGTCTTCCTTTTATTCCAAGAAACCTGGCTTAAAAAAGCCTACAGGGGATTTTATATTTTGAAAGATTTTTCTAAAACAAATAAAATGTATGAGCTAGACCATGAAATGACATTTGTGCATCTGTTCTTATTTTAGAAATATGTAATCATGAGTTGTTATAGAATATCATGTATATGTGCATGCATACATATATACGTATACACATCTAGAGGCTTACGGGAAACTATGCCCTTGATTTAATGATAGTTGATGACTTTTATTAAACAATCTAGAAATAACATGTAGAAAGGTATAAACATTTAAAAAACAAATTTTAATTAAAGTGTAGCCTAATGGAAAAAAGCTCAGGTAGGCTCAAAATTTGAATTATCAGATAAGTTATTGTCCTGGTGTGTGCTGGGATAGGGTTAATTTTATCCTTAGCAGCTGTTGCAGTGCTGTGGTTTGGATTTGGTGTGAGAACAATGTTGATAACACACTTATGTTTTTAGTTTGTTGCTGGGTAATATTTATACTAAGTCAAGGATTTTTTAGTTTCTCAGGCCCTACCAGCAAGAAGGCTGGAGGGGCACAAGAAATTGGGAGAGGACACAGCCAGGGCAGCTGACCTGAACTAGCCAAGGAGGTATTCAATACCGTGGGTATGTTAGGTATATAAACTGGGGTGGAGTGGGTGCTAAAGCCTGTGGACCATTGCTTGGGGTGTGGCTGGGCATCGGTCAGCAGGTGCTGAGCAATTTTATTGTGCATCACTGGTTTTCTTTTCTCCCTTCCCTCTGGATTTCATTCCTCTCCCCTTCTCCCTCCTTTTCATTGTAATTGTTATTGTTGTTATTATTATTGTTCTTTCATTTTTAATTTATTTCAATTATTAAACTGTTCTTATCTCAACCTTTAAGTTTTACGTTCCTTTTCAATTCTCCTCCCCATTCCCCTGGGTGAGGGGGAGTGAGTTAGTGACTGTGTGGCACTTAATTACCAGCCTGGGTTAAACCACAACAGTTATACAGCAGGAGCACCTTCCTTACCTCTCAGGTAACTATTATACTGTTTTTGCAAAACTAACAAAATTATTTCCTTCCTCCCTCCCTCCCTCATACGTTTGTTCCTTCCATCCTTCCTTCTTCCTTTCTTCCTGTTGGGTGTCTCTGGTATGTATGCACTAAACTCTCTGAATGCTTTGCTGTCTCCTCCCACAACCCTTTTCCAATATCACAGGTGAGTTTCTGGAAGGAAGAAGTGATGAGCTATAATTTCCCTTTGTGCAAACAGTGTTTTCACACTCAGATCTGTTGTTTGATCCAAGCCTTAAGAAGAAGACAAATTGCTAAGCTGCCCTTTTAGAATGAAGATACTTTAGGCATATGGTAACTGTTATGTGTCTTCATTAGCACTGAATACTGCAGCTTTTAGGTCACCTGGTATGTTTTGCTTGTTACACCATAAGTTAGAGTATATAAATTTGATGCTGAGTCAGTCCTATTGTGATTTGACATCTTCATTGTATAACTAAAACTGACAGATTGGAAACATGGTTTTGAATCCCCAGTCCTAAAAAATTGTGTTTTAACTTAGTAAGACGCCCTTTCTTTTTTTTTTTTCCCCAAAAGGCATATATAGTTATATACCTGTAAAGAATCTGAAAAAAAACATTGTTGTAACTAAAATAGTAACAGACAGTTGGCCCAGCATGCAAGGTGAAGTTATGCTAAAAACCTTACCCTGTTATTCTACTACACACTTACAAAGGGGTCAAGCATGTTACTAACACAGAATCATACACCCTCTCTGGATAGCTCTGTCACCCATGAAGTTAAAAAGATTTTACTCATATTTGGATGGAACTTCCTATGTTACAGTTTGTGCCTGTTGCCCCTTGTCCTGCAACTGGGCACCACTGGAAAGAGCCTGGCCCCGTCCTCTTGGCACTCGCCCTTAAGGCATTTGCGGGCATTGGTAAGATCCCCTCTCGGTCTTCTCTTCTCCAGGCTACACAGGCCCAGCTCTCTCAGCCTTCCCTCATCAGGGAGATGCTCCAGTCCCCTCAGCATCTTCGTAGCCTCTGCTGGACCCTCTCCAGCAGTTCCCTGTCCCTCTTGAACTGGGAGCCCAGCACTGGGCCCAGCACTCCAGATGTGCCCTCCCCAGGGCAGAGCAGAGGGGCAGGATCACCTCCCTCGACCTGCTGGCCACTGTCCTCCTAATGCCCCCCAGGGTCCCACTGGCCTTCTTGGCCACCAGGCCACACTGCTGGCTCGTGGGCAACTTGCTGCCCACCAGAACTCCCAGGTCCTTCTCCGCAGAGCTGCCTCCCAGCAGGTCAACCCCAGCCCGTACTGGTGCTTGGGGTTATTCCTCTCCAGGTGCAGGACCTTCACATGTTATTGATAACTTTAACAATGTTTATGTGGCAGTGCAGATTAGACCTTTTTAGCTGAAATTTGCAATCCAGAGAGACAAGTAATCTGGCTTGACTTCTACAGTGGTGTCTCAGGAACTGTTAACAAGTTAGGAGAACTGCTGCAGAACCACCACCAGCAGCTGCTTGGTCCCCATTGTGGTTACCCTATAAAAAATAGTGAGAAGTCACTGTTAGAGACATAATACAGGAGTAATGTGGCCCTTGGTCTAAACCACTTCTGCCTTTCTTTCAGCTTATGTAGTGTATTTCACTAAACTATCTCAATTCTAAGTGAAACAATAAACAAACTTCCACAGAACTTCATCTCCAGGCTTCATCTCCGTGTTTTATCAAAATTCTCCACCACCACCTGCTGTTTCATACAACTGTGCCATGCTGAACACTCTTCTGCAGGTAAATGTATCTTTACATTGTGAGTGGCCAGGAAATCCAGCTGATGGAAGAGCAGCGAGCTATAGGTTGATGACCTGACCTGGCTGAAATATCAAAGGATACAAAAATTAGTACACAAGGATTTTTTCTCTTATATATGTCAATTTAGAGGCTTTGTTTAATAGTAAATGATACAGAGACCTCCTGTCATCCACCCCCAACATATGAGTCACTTGTTTTCTTAGGTATTTGGTTCTTATCTGACAGAACAGCGTAGTCTTACATATTAAAAACTATGTAAGTAGCAAATAATAAATTGGAGAAATATAAAGGAATCTGATGATGTTAGTAACTTCTGAGATTCCACTGTCTATAATAACACTGTAGGATCAAGTAGTGTCTGATACTGAAGTGGCACGTACGTAACTTATATTTGTATTTCTGGAAAAAAACTCATTGAATTGTTACTCTCACAGCAGTACATTAAGTACATTCCTTATAAGGTGGTGCTTCTGCATCTTCCTTTGGGGATGTAAATGTTGTCATTCCTGGGCTCATATCTGCCATCATATCATTTATTCACGGATGTGGTGACGTATCATGAGCCCCAGAGAATACTCAAAGGAGAGGCCCCAGGTATGTATCTACATTCTCTGAAATGGGATTTATACAAAATGAACATAGGAAGAATTTAGTTTAGCACAAGATACCGTGAGCTGAGTTCTACTCTGTCAACTCAACCAATAATTTTACCATTAATTTCCCAATAAGAGGGGAAATATGTAGAAGTCAAAGGAATCAGCGAACTTAAATCCCATTCTGCAGAAAGCATACGGCATATTGCACAACTACAGATCAACGCATTGTATTTTCTTCTTTATATATAATTTATATGCATGTAGTTTTGTCCCTGCTTTTTCCTTCTACTTAAACATTTCTTCTTCTTTCATGGTGATTACACAAACAACATATTTATAAAATGCAGCCATAACTCCTATGGGCCAAACAAACCTAATTATTTTAGTTTCCTTTTGTATTAAACGACTGTGAGCTACTTGTCTTGATCATTCTATTGTCCTTTATTACAAATTTCCTTCTTAAATGGGAAGAACCATGTTTCTGTGTGACATTCCAGATGAAGTTTCAATACATTGAATGGTATCTTAAACACCTTTCTGGAATGCTAGTAGCTAACAAATAAGCTCCATGTCATTCAAAAGCTCACTTTTCCTATATTGACAAGAAATCAATTTGAATTTGCCCTACTGCCTCAAGGTCATGATTTATTAATGCTCTTCAAACAGGTATTTTTAGAAGCAAATAAATAAACATTTTTGGTGCAGATTTGCTTGAAGTTCATTAATTTACAAGAATAAGCATAATTATTTTCACTAATTAATTTCTGAAATTTAACTTATTTGTTCTGAATATATTCTTTCCTTGGATGAGTAACTACACTAGCACTTTAATAAATGTAAATGAAGTGTGAACAAATGTTTTCCTTTTAATCATCCAGTTGCATGTAGGAGTATACAAATACTATGTCTGCATTGTAAGTGTTTGGCAAAGTTATTGTTTTACAACTCTGTAATGCTTTTAGGCTGCCTTGATTTCTACTGTTTTTTCAAGTCAGTAAGTTCTCAGCTAAAGACAGCATCTTGTCAGGGTGATGATGTAAACCAAACTCAAGGATCCTGTACTGGATGCCCAGCTAGGCTGAAAATGCTTGCCAGATAACTCCAAAGGCAGTTCTTAGTAAAAGGAAAACACATTTTGCGTTATATTCCTCCTTCTATTTACCTGCTACTTACAGTATTTTAAGTATAATCCTGGCTTGGTTGTGGTTTTTTTTGTTTGTTTGTTTGTTTTGTGCAGGCTGCATGACAATTAAAAACAAATACTACAGCAGTAGTTCTCAGATCGCTGCATGAAAACTTAAAATAATCCTGTACTGCCACTGGCTTTACACAAGTCCAGTCATCAGTAGTAGCTGTAGTGCCTCCGGGTATAACTTCTGGTTTACAGGCACCCAATGAGAGACATTTGACAAAATCAGGTTTTAAGTATATGTAATTGCTTGAGTTACTGAGGGGCAAAGTGAAGGGGAACTTGCCTGAATTCAGCCGTCAGGCACATATGCCTAAACTGTTGTCAAGAATAACCTTCCTTAGTATGTCCTTTACTCCTGAGTAGCAGTAGGTACTTCCAATTTAATCTGGAAATCTTCTCCATAAACCCGAAATTATCCCTGCCTGAGCAGCAGTGCTTTGTCAGCTAGGCTCAGAAAGGATGGTGCAGACTACCGAAAGGACGCCCAGCTACCAGCAGTGTCTATAAGAGAGAGTGAAGTTTTGTACCTTTTGACCAGAAAATGAATTCAGACATTAACTGGATGTATGAAAAAAACTTTGAGCTGAACTCTTCAGCCAGTCCTTCATATCTAAATATGTTCGAGCTTCACAAACTAATTCCCTGTGTGCGCACGTCCATTTGGACGCCCAGCACTCATGATTATCTTAGACCGTGGGCAGCATTGAGTTTAGGAACTACAAAATCTGTGAGCATTTTCTTTTCATTGTGGTAATTTTGGTTCTAAATTCCTTTTACAGATTTTTACAAGCTGCTGCTTCTTCTCTTGGTCATTCTAAGCCTTCTTTATAAAGTATCTCCCCAGAGCGAGTGTATTCACTCACACTGCAATACAATTACTGTAAGAACAATTTCTATCACTCCAGTTATTTTCACAAAACTTGTTTACATTATTGCAATGTGAATAAAAGGACAGTGTCTTGTACAGGATTTGGATAAATGGTTTTGGGCAAAAGACTTATGTTTTAACATTTTTAGGAGCACTGTTTTATACTCTTAATGAGAAAATATTTTGGATTTCAAAAAGGTGCTGTGAAGTGACAGAAGTACTTTAAGAACAGTAAGATTTAATCTTAAAAATAAAAATAGCTCAAACCTCTGAAGATGTATGGAATCTCTTTTTAACACGTCAGACTGTGGTTTGACCGCTATTTTTGCTGCTAACGCCTACACAGCTGCAGATGTCTGTGCCTCTGTTGGAATTAATGGGATTCTAATGCAACTAAACAGGATTAGAGGAGAATATTTGAGAGAAAAAAATAGTCTAATGTTCATGATTTTTTTTTCTTGTTTTTAGTTCCAAGCAGAATGAGGATTGTGGATATTCAGTAAATTAATTCTCTTTATATTAGGGTTTAATTAATCCAGAATGACAGTTGAGTCCGCTTTCCTAATGTTCTGTTGTAAATCATCTGCAAAGCTCCAGCTAACTTGAATTTAGATGCATTTATGCACTGCAAAAATGAAAACATTAATCCAGAATTATCACTATGGAATAAATGTAATTCCATTACATTTCATGCCAAAAGCCTCTATGTGCAAGCATTTATAAAATTGAAGGGTAATTTTTATGTCAGTCCTTCTAAGTGTAAAATAATGCCATATTTTACCTTCACAGAAAAAAAGATACTATAAATTATGAAGAATTTTATTAATTATTAATATCATGATTTTGGTTACTTCTGATGCATTAAGAAGTATATTAATCTTGTAGGCTTTTTCCATGTTTTACATGCTTAATTATCCAAAAGAACAATAATAATTGCAATCATGGTTGTGTTTTTGGTCAGCCAATGAGCTGCAACTGATCATGATTTCCTTTGAATTTCTTTGAAATTCAACAGCTCAATTGTTTAGAAGAAAAGTTTTCTGAATGTGGATTATTTACAAGCTGCTGAGAATGTATTATTCATATTGTGTAGTTCACAAACTGAATTATATCCTATTGTTTGCATACCTTGAGCATATGAACCATTTCAGAGCAGAGAAAAATGAACACCAAAAGGGGATGCATTTTGACAGAAAATATTCAAACAAACATTTATACTAAATTTTTAATTATTTTTTTTAATACTATACCGAAGGTTGTGAAGTTCTGACCCTCTACACAAATATTCCCTAGCATCAGTGTTCTCTCAAACAAGTACTGTGGTTCAGGGTTATAGTCACATCAAATTCTCCTGTATTTAAGAATTAATTCTATTATTTACTGAGTTCTGCTGTCCAGTAATAAAAGCCTGACATTTTAAACACTCCCTACCAATCCTGAGCATTTCTGCTGCTCTTTGTACTTTAACAGGAGAGGTTGCATTGTGCTATTTTGCTTTTGTTTTTCTTTAAGCATTACATACTTCTAGCACAGGACCATCCGAAACATACCAGCTGCAGTTTTCACCTCTCTGTTCCACCTCTTGCCTCAGCAAGCCTTCTTCCAATACATGGATGATCACTCTCTTCAAGGTCAGCCTCTTATGGAAGAGCAACAGTTCCTTGAACAGCTATTATACACTACATGTTATACAATTATTAAACATTAATAAGCACCATACTTGGCAGAAAGGCTTTGCAAAGTTCTGGTTGGTAAAGGCCTATGGACAATCTTTGTGGGGTCCATTGCAATGGGCAATAAATGTTTATAGACAGATGCTGGAGCTTGGCCTTGTGGAGCTGGACATAAGGAAGTAACTCCATCCTCTGCTACAAAAGTTTTCTGCAGGCAACTGGTTCCCAGTGAGAGGTGTGAGGTAATGAATTAATGAATTTTCTTTATGTAAAAGTACATGCAGACCCAGCTGGACACTGCATTGAATTCAGGCCAGCAGTTCAGTTTTTAAATGAAGAGTTTCATTTAACCATTGTCCAAGGTAATAAGGTGTGATTTTGATTTATTTGTAGGTAAAGGAAAAGATCACTTCGTAAGCCCAGAGTGAATATATAAGAGGCTTATCAATAAACCAAGGGTTATCATGCATATACTGCACAAATATATTTACTGTCCCTTACTGATCGTGATAAATATAGAAAAAGTACCTAACAATTAAGCATCTGGTATGAACTTAGAGCAGACTCTTTCCTTATTACTTTTCTGCAAGGAAAAGTATTTCAAGGTTGTGTTTGTGTGCAGAATGCATGGCCTGCAGAGAGTGAAATTTTCTATCAAATATCTCTTCTATTGAACCTAAAAGGTAATAGGAAACAGGCACCAGTTTGTATTAGAAAGACAGAACAAAATTTCATTACAAAGCAAACCACTCCAGTTGCTGGAGATTAATGGGGTGCTTTTCCCCTGGCTTGCTGTGTCTTGTACAATATATATCTCTGCATGCTTATTAAGGAGAGATGAGAGACTACATGCACACAGAGTGCATTGCACTGCTTAAACTTGCTCACCACTGCCTTGCTGAACAGTTATGGCATTATGGTATGTTAGCAGCATCCATGGTCATTTAAGTCACTGACAAGGTTTTAAAATGTGATTCAGCAAAAGCAGTTAAACAACTTGCCAAAAATGTAAGATAGAACATCCTGGACCATTCCTTTCCATGCTCAGGAGACTCCTGGAAAAGGAAGCTGCTTTCCATCATGAAGCATAAAATAGACACCTTTAAGTGAGTGAAAAATAAATAATTTTCAATATAATGTGCTTAAAATGATCCCTAGTGAGACAAGATATTATTTATCCTAATGAGATTTTGAGAGATGTGATATTTCTCTTTTAAAGCTGTGTTAATATATTCTTTATCACCTGCATTCTTCATTTACTAGTTCTACTGCCTCTATTTTTATCAGACTCAATTTTCTATAGATAGGAGGAATTAAGGCTATTTCCTTATTATTAATTTTTTTCAATAAATCCCATGTATAAGGTCAGATTCCAAGGTCAGATGCTCATTTATCTCTGTTTTTTTCCTTTCCTTCAATGCAGATCCACGTAAGAGCTAGTAGATCCATGTAAGTCACGTTGGTGAGAGGACTTATGCTTGCCAGGTCCCATGATCTCCTTTTTTTCCAACCATACTGTTGTGTAATAGACAAGCCATAGCTCAAGCTCAGAGCATTCATGGTAAATTTAGGAACAGCAGACCCAAGCTGGTAGCATGCAGTAGAACAGCATGCAGAGCAGCAGCACAGCATATTGGTGGACTAGTTTGCTCATTTTCAGCACTGCTTGTCTCCTGTTTGTCTAGACTGTTTGGAAGTAAATTTGGATGTGTTTAAGGATCTCAGATATACTAAAGCTCTCTTATACAGGTTGTTGTATAATCAGTTAAATCCTGTGCCTGGCTGTATTTGCAGGTAGCCACTGTATAGTAAGCACAATGAAGTAGAAAGAAGCCACTGAGAAAATAGAAAGAAATAGCATTTTAAGCTTTGTCTCTAAAACTTCATTGCTTTCATCTACAACACAAGCAGCAACCTGTCATTTCACAAAAGATTTTCGAAGGAATACAAAGCAATTTTAAATGGCATGTGTAAAAGAATAATAGTTGCTCAAAACTAAAAATAAAGAATAAGATATCCATTCAGCATCAAAAATATATTTTTCCAGGTTATCAAAGATTCTTAAATTGTCATTAAAATATTGTATGTTGAAAGCTTCTTATCACTCAATCATGATTTAATTTTATTATATCCTCTTATAGATGGTGGCCCATATATACCTCTCAGTGCACCTCATGGTTAAAAACTGTTATGACAAACAATCCATAAAAGTAGCAATCTTAATTTACTCTTATTAAACATTGTACACTAATCTATTAGCAATGTACAGGTAGAAACTCAGAGTATGTACCAATAACAGTAAATTTTCAAAAACTCCTTTAAATAGGAAATAAAAATTCTTGCATATTTTGTAAGTTAATATATCAGCCTAGGGAAAGGATAGGTGGCTACATCAGTGTTACAAAGCACTGGAAGCAAGAATATGATGCAGGTATAGGACACAAAAGCCACAATATTCTCTGACCACATGATTCTTTTCCCTTCCATGGAGACTGTGTGCTTATTTGAAATGCACAAGCATCCTCTACAGCTTCCAAAAATGCTTAGCAGCACTCTGATTACAATCAAAAGGTTTTCTTGTTAGCATCCCCGTTGGCAATATTCCTCAGAAACAGAATGTCATAGATCAAATATTTATCACAGATGTTTAAAGATAATACAAAACTCCTGCTCTTCTTGACAGAAACAATCAGGCTCAGTGCATGATCCTTTGACTCTAAAGACAAAAAAGATTCGGGAGGAATAACTGGATTTTCTGCAGTATCTTCAAGAAATTTGAAAGAATCCGTTTGTTTTGCCTGTCTTGAACCTGTCTGAATGTGACAGTTCAGAAGGGTTGGTGTCCTCAGTGGACACTGAGATTTAAACTACCTTTGTTTGCTGCATGAATACATCCATTCGTGGTGAAATGACACCATTCTACTTGGCCTGGTTTCCCAATGTGTCCCAGCAGCCTCAGCTTTCAGCTGTGCTTAGTAAGGGATGTCTTCACAGGGGCAAACAGAAGATAATGTCTAGGGTGCAGTGCTCGAAGTCTCTAAAGTCTTACATATATTTCCTTGTTGTAGCTCATATGCACCATGGAATACTAATCTAAAATGAAACCTTTCTTTGCTGATCTTGGAAGTTACCATTTTTTGAAGTGGAAATATCTGAATTAGTAGTGCTGTATCAGTTTAAACATAGGGTTATAGCTTTAGGATTGACAGATGTTTGAAAATTCCTGTCTCAGAATCCTGTCATCAGCAAACACCCTAAGTGTACACAAAGTACTGGCTTTTGGCTACTTACGCTTCTGTCCATATGTTAAGTTCACACTGTGCCAAGTCGTAAGTGAAGATGTCCCCCTGGGGCATAGGAGTTAGGCTGTGGTTGGGATAGACAGGCAATAAACACAGCAAGAAAATGACATCTCTTTTGAACTTCTTTTGTGAGAGGGTTTAGTATACATACATGTATTAAATTGATTATATGATGACTGCACCCTACCTACTGACAAACTGGCATGCAATTTTTGCAGTGAAAATATTGTGCTTGGTTTACTGAGGGTCCAGCTAATTGTGAGAACTGAAACAGCTGGCTACTTATGAAACTTTTTATGAATCACAATAAAAATCACAATTTAAGTATGTTATTATTTGTACAAGAATTTTTGTCTTTGTATGTCTCCTGGCATCACTTTTTCACAGTAAATAGATGTAAAGTTTTTACATCACCCTGTAAAAGATTAAAGAAAATGTCACACAGCACCATGAATCATTATGTGTTAAAAGGAGAAAACTGAATAGAACCATTGTTCTGCTTTAATTGTTTTAATCAAAATGTTTTAGTAAATACTTACAAATTGTGGATGTGGTTAACACAAAAATGGTAAAATGTATAGTAAAGGTCATGGAAAATTCTGTAACCAAAGAAGAGGTAATAAATTTGAAAAAAAAATTGTCCATGTTGGACCGGCCTGAATGTATGAATAAAATAAACGTCTTTAAATATATGAAGTTGTATGTATGGGATTCCTTGTGAACTTGTGAGTAGTGCCATGGTTTCTGATTGGCATATCATAATTGTTTATGGAAGTCTAATCAATAAATACATAATAGAGGAAATAGTCCAAATAACAAGGAAAGTTAGAGGCTAATTTTGCAGGTTAAAAAAGCACTGTCCTTAAAAAAGGAGTTGAAATTCCTAAAGTCAAATTTAAGTTAAATACTATAGACAAATGACACAGAATAATCAGGGGTGACTTTACAAGGATTATTTTAGAGTTACTATGTAGAAAATCTTTAAGGGGTCAGCCTTTGTTTCAGCAGCCCTCCTGATCACGCAGCATCTACTAGTCTGCTCATCACCATCCTGGTTGTATGTGGCCTCAACAGTCCAATTCAGTGTTTGCAGCTGCCTATTTTCCATCATATTTTGTTTGGTTGCAAGGTTTTTGTACTGAGGAGCGAAGCATTTTAATTATTTAAGTCTTCATCCATATTTTGAATCAAACTAAACCCACATTTTAATGGAGCACCTTCTACTCTCAAATTTTTGGTTTTCTGCCTGTTGGATTGCAGTATCTCTCAAAAACACCAAAATAAATTGTGAACAGAATATACTTTTATACCTCTGACCTGAAATAGCGAACGTACACCAAAGCTGTGTTTATCCCAGGGATAAAGAGCCAGCATTCTGGAGATGCTTTTGGAAACATTGGCCATCTCATCGTGTATCAGGCACCATGAAATTTAAAACAGATCTATCAGTAATTTGGGAAAAATTTTGAAAATATTTTCCTTTCAAAAGTAGATGACAGATATTTGTTTTTATTATTTTTATTTTTTTGTCTTGGGACCCAGAGGGGACTCTGCCAAACTATTGCAACAAGGAAAGTGATGGAAAGATTCCTGGAATAGGGATGAACCTGAAAAAAGCCCTTTGTGCAAGGAAACATCAGACAATCGAGATTTACAACATACTATATTTATCCTATTATGTAACATGTTTTGCACTGTTTATTTTTCAGCAGAATGGAGCTTTACATTCAAAGCTCTTTTAGGGTTATTTGTTGCTGGTGGATCTACCTTAGGGCTGGCTATGCTCCTACCCAGAAAAAAAATCCAGCTTACATAATGCATTAATACTTCCCAAAATCTTTTGCAGGAGGATGCATTTCACTAGTGTTAGACATCTAAGAAGTAGTTACCTATTGACATTTTGTTTGCACTTTTTGTGATCAGGTGCAAGAAATGAGATTCTATATAGGGCAATTCATAGGAAGATAAATGGGATGACAAAGCCTCTTTACTGGGGCTTATTTGTCCCACTTGATTGTGGAAGAGACTGAGAAAGCCTTTGTACACTATGGATCTACACTCCAGGTGCATGAATTCAGGGAGATGAATTCTGTTGTAAGTCACTTGGGTAGTTAGTTTCTCCTGAAAGCCAGTGGAGTATCAGTGTGTAAGTCATCCAGGAGCTTTCAAAAATTGTTCTCTTCACTGTTGAATCCTGATTACTGTCAGCTATAATACCCTGTGTGTCTAAAAATACTCTGCTTCCCCACCAAGGTGTTTCAAACCCTTGCACAGCTTTTATGAGAAGAAAAGAAGATATCCAGTAATGCTCTCTAGATGATATCTTTACCCTGTCCTTTCCTAATCGTCCTAACACAGCCTGCTGCTCAGACTTGTCTTACATAATGTTGAAATGTTGATCGATAGACAACATCACATGGGGGTGGATGGGGGGGTGGGTGCGGGGGAGAGGGAGAGGATTAAAAAAGGCATTTATGTCCTGAATGCTACTCCATACATGAGGAGATACTTCTCTTTCTGCACTGGTCAATTTTTCAATTCCTTGCCAATGCTATGACATTGCTTGTTGTTTTGTTTTTGGTTTTGTTTTTTTTTCTTTTCTGCACTTTCCATGTTTTACCTCATAGGTACATTTACTTTCCAATGTAGAGCAAACATAAAGATTTAATGGCAAATAAAACTTGGAGGCTCTCAGGGCCTTTTTGCTCAATTGTCAGTTCCAGGGAATTCTGAGAGCTTTAATTTGAGTAAAATACTTTGTGTTATTAGGTTACCTGTTTCACTAGGAACTTTGAGTGTAATTCCTGGTTGTATTTGTTGTCATTGTGACAGCAGCAGAAGCTAGTGCTGTAATGATTACTACTTGTATATGAAAGAAAGTCAAAGTTGCCTCAGACTCTCTATTCATAACCAGAAGTTTCATTTGAGTGCTCCCATTCTCAGGAACTGACTTCTGTTTTGTGTAAGCTTTCTGATGTGGAATGAGCTGAAAGCAAGACCACCAGACCTGACATAACTACATAAATGGACCTGGAACCTTTAACTACTATTGCTGATTTGTTTTTATCATTTTTGAGAAGGGCTGCAATTGAACCATGCTGGGAGGAAGAAAAGGTCATTGACCGGCTTGGTGAATTACGGTACCTTGTCACCAGAGATTTTCTTTCCAGAATAATAAAATGAAAATAAAGCTAAACTCAACTGCTTATCTATGGATACGATGTATGATTCTATCAGTCTATTCATAGCCTTAGCTTTTACTGCTGTGGCTCTCCAGGTCCTTAGACCAGCTACTGAATGGGAGCATTTATCGACAGGTTTTCAATACTTTAACAGGGAACAAAAACTACTCCATAGAGAAACAGAGAAAAGTTTAGCTATTCTTAATTCCCAAACAGAAATGCTACCTATTAAGTCTTTCCAACTCATTTGCAAATATAAATTTTAAGAAAGAACTAGCTAAACCTATCGCAAATTTTAAGAGAAAAGAAAGAGAAATATATCAGAAGAATGATACGTAAAAAATTAAAGAAATAAGCGTGGGTACCTTATTTACCAAAGTAGATCATACATTAAGTAGTATTACCTAGATATCCATAAAATATGCATGATGAAAAGAGTAAAAATGTGATTACTGAAGGAAAAAGGTTTTCCACAAAGAAGAATGGCTGACTATAATAACATTATTTTAAGGAACTGAAATATGAATCATGTTCCATAAAATTCTGATCAGTACAGGCACTCTTTTGTAGTGGTTACTCTGTGAGTAAGATCAAGAGTCTGGGCAGATTTACACACAGTACTTTGTACAGAAGGGCAGACAATATTGTCCAATAAGCGATAAGTTAAACTCATGCATAATATGCATAGAGAAAAGAAAACTGGAACAGATCAGTCCATACAGATGTTTCCACAGCTGCTTGGGCAGTTACACATTCACTTGCTTGCTTTGTGCTTAAAATAAGCTCTATAAAGACCTGAGATAGAAACAAAACAGTAGAATACAATAAGAGTAATAAATTATTGAATGCAAATAGCCTTCCCTCCTGTCAACTTTAACTCTCCTCTCTCATTCTCAGGAGCACTGGAAAATACATGAACACTTCAGAGCCAATTTTTTGTTGTTGTTACAAATTGGAAAAAGTCCAGTGTGGGACAGCTTCAGTAACTACAGTGCAGTTTCAGACATTTATAAAAGCAGATAATTTGCTCATTTACAAAAGAGTGTTTGGCTTAATGACCCTAGCCCATGCCAGCTTCCGACAGTTGTGCTAAAAAGAACTCTTGCTTCTGCTAGCTTTGTGTGTTGGTTTCTTTCAAAATTATTTCAATATAGGATAGCCTCAATCAACTCAACAGTTTTCTGTATTTACTCCAGCAGAATATTTATCTATCAGCCTTCACTCGTAGCCACCTTAACCAGTGATAGAATAAAGAATAGTCAAGAGGACAAAAGGTAATTAATTCCATGCTTCAATCTGATGATGAATGAATTTAGAGGTAAGAAGGCAAAATATTTTTCAACTATAATATTCACTAACTAAAGCTATAGTAAACATCAGAATAATCTTAAAAAAAAGAAATAAGAAATTAAATATAATTTAAATAAATGAAATAATAATTAAATAAATGAGAAAATAAATGAGAAAAAAAGACTTCAATAGAAAATTGATGAAACTGATCAACTTCTGAACCTGGAGTAAGCAGTTCATATGTACCCAGAGAGAAAATTATTTAAGAAATTTGTTTCTCTTCCTGTAATATTTCTTTGTCATAATAAATAAATATTTCAAGGCCAATGAAAATTAAAAAGTTTAGACTGCTATTTGGATGTCCACTGTAGAAACAATAATCTTAAGGAATACATTTCTCAAAAAGGAGATTAAAATACATTGTTTCACAGGAATTTCTTGTAATTTAAAATCAATTAATTAATGTTGGTTATTATAAGATCCTTCTAATAAATTAAAATGTGTCTGTCTTGTACTTCCTTTTCTAATATTTTTATAAAACATTAGCTGTTTTTCATTTTAATCTTGTCAGTTCTCGTGAAACACCCCTGATAACACCCTGTTTTGCATTTCAAATACTATATGCTCATTAAAATGCAAATCAAGGGTCCAATCAGAATATGATAGCAATCAAACTGCAATATTCAATGAAGAGGTTTTCAGGCTGACTTCATTAGTAAACATCATGAATTTCAGGTTCTTACTGGTCTTCTATTTGTTTGTACAACTGTAAAGGCTCAATTATGAAGCCTTGAGACAGTCTAAAAATAACACAAGACTAATTAAAAGTTTCAATTAGATTTGTATAAGCCTTTTTTTTTTAAACCTTGTTTTTCTATTTAACTGTTTCAAATGAGTTCTTGGAGAGGTTAGAAAATGCAAACTATGATGTTATATTTCTTATTATGCATGCAGCTAAAGTGTAAATTCTAAAAGTTTCTGTAGAATTGTAAACCATATTGTGGCTATAATGTGCATTTAATATTTCGTTATCTTTTATACTTTTAATCAGATAATTTATACACTTTATCAGCTAAAACTAGAAAAATTAAACGATGAAGTATTTTTTTTTAAATCAAAGAATAAAAGAAAATGCTGAAAATATGCATCTTAAAAAATTGTGTTCATATAATTAAAACCATTTTAAATAGGTTATTCCTGTAAATTCAAGGCATTTCTTTAACTAACACTGACCTTCTTTTTATTTTTTCTTAATGTCACCATTCTCTGTCAAAACAACCCTATTAGTCAGAAATTTCTAACATCTGCTTAGCCTGGAACTAGTGTAACAGTAAATACCAGAGCTGATGTCAAGTATGTTTCTGAAAATTCTAAAGATAGATATCTGATGTTACTGTGCCAGTTATTTGAAGAATACATCTTTGTGGAAAAAAACCAACAACTTAAGGTAACACAGAAAACAAGTATTTTATAATATTCTACATAAGGGTGATCGAAACACAATATGGCAGGGGCAATGTTTCTTTCTAGAAATTCATGGCTATATTGTGCCCCATTTTGGAATGGGTAGCTTTGTGGAATAGAGCAGGATGAAGCAGTGTACTAAAAATAAATAATATTTTAAAAATTAGTTATTACATAGGGATTCCACTACAGTGATTTTTTTGGCTGGAAATTCCTTTTCTTAGTCTGAATCATGAGAGAAAATAAAACTAAAATACAATTAAGTATTAAATTATCAAAACTATAGCAAGTAACAACCCTATACCAATTATGAATTCAGATTTCCCAGCAGAGAACAAGCTCAGATTTATGGTTTCACTTGAGCAGATCTTTCAAGAATGAGTTTAAATTTTTTTTGTGTTCTAATATACTTCGGGTTTGCATAGTAATATGCAAAAAATAAGACCAGTGTTTCTGTGCTTTCTAGGTCAAAAAAGAATGGAATTGACCCTTCATACACAGGTCAGCTGTTCAGATCTGGGCCGGTGTAAAAATGACTGAGAGTCATTAATAGATGATGGCTGTTCAGTGATGTCTGAACTTCATTTGGTGTATAAGCAGAAAAACTAAGCTATTTTCAGCTTAGTTTGTACGGACTAGTGCTACAAAACTAAATTAATCTCAGTCACAATATTGGTTTGTGGTCATTTTTTTGTGTTTTTTTTTTTTTTTTTTAATCACTTTCAGTGCAGATATCCTAAAATACCGCAATAATTACATTCTTAAACATGTTATGGACAAACGTAGAAGTTTTCACAATAGATCTTTAAAACTGTATGTCTATTATTGAAGAAAAAAAAAAAGACTGCAAAACCCCCAATTTTTTTCTATTTTAACCTATTTAGAATTAATACACAAAAAAATCTACTAAATATTTTCAAAAAAAATGGATTGATGAATCAGGTGCCCCAAAAGATCTTTTAAAATGCAACAGGATCATTTATGTTGGTTATTAGGTATTTGTATTCATCACATAATTGATTTTCTGTCTATTCTTCAGAAGCGAAAAAAGACTCAGAGAACAGTCAATGAAAGACAAACAATAATAACAGAATAATGTAAGAAAAAGTCAAAGGAAAATTCTGTCAAATTTGACCTTGAAAAAAAATATTAAACAGCTATTGTACTAAAAGCACCTCAAAATAAACAAAAATATTTAAAAATAGAGGAAAAACTTCTACAAGGACCAAAGTACATTTTCAATACCCTACTACCTGAAATTTTGATTAATCATCAAAAATCATTAAATACCTATGACCTGCAAGTGAGTAATCATCATCACTGGTCTTTAAAATCAGCCATTTTTGTTTGAAGTAAAATGATGTTTATAGGCCAGGCAATACAGCTTCTCACAAAATTGTGCTCAACAGTGGAATTAAGGAAAGCAAAAGTAAAGTCAGAGACAACTGGAAAATCAGATGAGGAAGAACCTTGTCAAAACTCTGACACTGTAGGATCTAAGAAAACTAAATCTGTGATAAAAGACCAGGATTTCATTGTCATAATTATCCCCCTATCATTAGCATGTTATCTGCAGTTATCACTTTATCATCAGCATAAGCCAAATAGGAGAAAAATAGTACTCTGACTGTCATTCACCCATTGTGTCATCATTATCTATAAAAATGTCAATGGCCCAACATGAAAATACAGAGTTTAAAACAAATGTTTGTTATCTGTATAACTATGAGCCTTTTTTCTGTGAATCCACCCCACTGTCACCAAAGACTCACAGCAGTTCTCAGGAGGCAGGGCACCACAGAGAACAGAAGCCTTTGCGACTGAGAAGGCAATGGACACACCTAAGAACTTCTTGACCTCCAGTCAAGGGTTAATACTACAAGTACTTGGACACTGTGGTCCCCCTGAGTATTTGCAAAGCCCTTTTCAGAACTTCAAATCTTCAAAACCAGTCAGTGGCTGTTATTTTTGAATGTATACTTTGGAGTTCAACTAGCACAACAGAGCGCATCTTCAGAGTTAAGGATTGTCCAGCTGTGGCTGTTGTGCAGCTTCTGGGACCAGGAGGCACACAAACTTATGACAGCAGCTTCCTCAAATTATCAAGATAGAAGGACAATTAATTCCCTGCTTTACTTCTAGGAATGTCCACAATCCCAGCCCCAGAGTAACTTCTCTTCGGGATTGTTTTGGCTTTTGCCAGGCAGTGTGAATGAACGAAAAACTCTTAGCTGGAACATGTTTTAAGGAAAACACATAATATGCTAACTCAGTAATCTTAGAATTGAAATCTAAAATCCATAATCCAAAATAATCTAGAACTACCTTTGTAAGTAAAACTAGGACAATTCCCCAGGGATGTGAAAAATCACAGGAGCCTGTTTATGAAACTGTAAGTTACACATCTGGAAAGGGTACGTTTTCTTTTTTCAACTTTTAGGGTTTTTCATCAAAACACAAGTGGATTTTGTTACACACACTAAAATGATATTGTTATATAAATTCTATCTCACTGGAAACTGATTTCTCCCAGGTGAAGCAGGTATTTTGGATTAAACAGAAATTTTAATCAATGTTACCTGCGGTATAACCGGCATACTGCAACAGGTATGGTCTCTGGAGAGAAACAGGCATTTCAAAGTGGGAGGAACTGCCCTTATTTCTCTCTGTTGATTTTAGAGTGAATGTGGGGTGACCAGTTTAGACTAAGACACCAAATACTCAGGTACATAGGTCTCTGCCGGTGAACACCATCTTCACTGTTCATAACTCCTCACTCTCTACAGTTTCATAAAAGGGCAACAGTTCTGCATTTGGTGTCATGTAAATTAAGCAACGTTTTCTAACAGAATAAAACAATACACAATTTTATCCCTTTGCAGGTGGAAAAGGACCTCTTGTGAAGTAACCAGTCCAATGATACTGCACCGCAAACTGTCACGTCTGGAAAAAGACTCTACTTTAGCGCTTGGTCCGCTGCGAGAGCAGGGCAAACACAGTGTAAGAGGAGGGCAGGTGGGAAGGGTGTGCCTGCAGGGTCTGCGTGCCTGTCACCCGCACTTTCTCCTGGCAGTATACACAGCCACTGTGCCAATTAGATTATCATCTGCAAATTATGGTTATAATTTCTATTAATTTAACATTCTTGCTTATTGTTATGCTATCATCTCCAGATTAGAAAAAGGATTGAGCTTTATCTCTTTAGAGGACTCTTCTATGTTTCTTTCCATCAAACATGTGGAATACTCCATCCTTTTGTGAGTCCCTCAGAGGCAACTCAGACTGCTCATGGTACATGCTGCCCCTTGTAAACTGAGTTTCGTGCTAATATCTGATTCAAAGGAAAAGTCTTATTGTGGAAAGAGACTTTTTAGCAAATATAAAGCAGGTTTGGGATAGTTGCCCCTAATAGTCCTTTATGCCTGTTGAAATGGATACTGACGCACAAAATGTTGGAGGAATCCTGTCTTGAGTTAAGATACAATAAGAGAATATACTATGTATAAGACGTGTAATATATGGCACCATTCACTGAAATAATAATACATTATTCATGACATGTTGATAAGTGCACTCTAAAAGAAATTAATGTTGAATACCTTTTCACTCTGATTTGTTTTAATTAAGCATGTAATCTACATGTTTCTCAATTTTAAGTAGTTTCATTCTTTCATTTAAAAATTATTACAGCAAGCCACTAAATTTTAATCACACAAAGACTTCTCTTGTGGGATTTAAAATAAAATTCTTTGTCTTTTTAATTCCACATATTTTATGAAGCATGGTGATGCCTGTGTAATGGACTTATCAAAGTTGTCATTATTCTTCATATTGAGATTTAGCTTTTGTGTTTCTGTTGCTCATCATTCATTAATGATACAAACAGGCTTGTCTTTTGACTGTAGAATTCCTTTTTTATAGTTTATAATTTATGATGAACATGGCCTTGTGTGATAAAGACCCATCAAAGTCATCATTATTCTACATTTATGCTCACTGAACTGTTTCATCTGTTAAAATGTTTAAACTCTTTTTCTATCCATCTATAGTCTTATTACACATCATATCCTCTTTTCTGCCAAACTTAATCTCTACCTTAGTCTTTTCAGAACCTCCCAAAAAGAATAAAAAACAGCTGTTCAAATACTCTCAGAAGTTTTAAATCAAAAATCATACTACCAGTTCTTTCCTTTTGCAAGAGGGTTTAAATTAATATTATTTAGCGCATAATACATTCATCTTTAAACTCTGTGCTGCTTCTGCATTACTAAGCTATGCCAGCTCACTTTCCAATGGCTGCTGGTACTACTCGTTATACAGAATGATCTGAAACAAACCACTGTGTCCTTCCTTTTATTTCTGCATTCATCATCCACCATGAAATGTTCCACACACTTAGCTTTTGAACTCTTTTTAACTCATTGGGTTGAAAGATAAACAATCACTTTTATAAAGACTCATTATCATTTATCTGTCTTGATTGAATTCTTTCTAGTCTACTTGCTAAGTAGGGATGACAGTACATTCACTCAGGGAAAAAAAAAATAGAAAGGAAAGGACCATCCAGACTGAAAAACAGATACAAACATCTCATTAGGTTCATGAAGGTCAAGGTAAGTGGTGCTTCCTCTTTATCCACACCAGCCTCTGCAGGCAACTTTCCTGAAATCTCTTGTGAGGTTTCAACACTTCTGGTAAAATCTACCTGTATATAGAAATCACATGATTTTGGGGACTTTCTTAATGTAAAGCAAGGTTTTCAAGTATTGAATCACTGTGATGTCCTAAAAGGGAAGTTAATGAAATAATTGGCCTTATTTCTATTCCAAGTCATCTGACTTTAAAGAGAAAGTGGCCCTTTTTTTCTATGTAAATTGCCCAGAAGAGTAATACTGCCTTTTAATTTCTTTAAGATTTATTTCCTAAAACAAGTTTAGGAAAAAAAAAAAAAAAAAAAAAAAAAAAAAAAAAAGTAAGGTTCAGAAAACAGGTAATTTTGGGGGGTTGACTCTGGCTGGGAGTCAAACACTGACTCAGCCACTCATCACTCCCCTCTCCTGTCGGATGGGGAGAAAACAAGAGGAAAGTGACAAAAATTGTGGATGGAGATAATGACAGTTGAACAGGAAAAGCAGGATCTGTGCTTATCAAGTGGTAGACAAAATTCAATGCTTCCCATAGAAAGGAAAACAAAAACGAAATAAAAATGTGTTACACACATTTTCTAGAACTACATAAGCAACTCAAACCCACCATTATGGCTAGTTCTGTGAAAACACTTGTTCAGCATATTACAGTCATATTAAATAATATAGATGTATATATGTTTTTACAGATACATGTCTTTTGATGCCAACATATCTTCAAGTTTCATGATGAGATATTAGTATGAACATGAGTGTTCAGTCTGCTTGCTACATTCTGTTTTATAAAGTTTTACAGTGAAGTCATGACCCTGGAATGAATTCTCCCATCTAAGAAGGCCTCATGCTCCACATAGTGATTGCCAGTTGAGCAAGCAGGAAGAAAAACATGGATTTTCAACACTCTGCTCACCCAAGCCTCCCACAGCAGATGACTCTTCAACAAGCAGCATACAGAGACTTCAGAAATTATACAGCCTTTGCAACCTGCCATCAATGCAGGCAGCATTTCCCTTTTGTCTCTTTGCAGAGTTCGTTGATGAACTTGATCCAATGCCAGTTATGATTCAGCTGTCATGCAAGTTCTCACCATACCTGGATTTTCTAGCATGTCCATGATGAGCAGTTTCTCTAATGAAATGTCATTTGGGGATTACTGAAAATACCTTCCTTAAACTGTTGAGATCAAAATCTCAGTTTGTTATTGACTTTCTGCCTCACTTCCTACATACTACAATTTCTGAACCTGACGTTTGTTAAATCACATGATTTGGCATATAGTCATTGTCTCAGCTAATCAAGTTTCTTTGTTAGTTACTTATCCTTATATAGTAAGGTTTTGCTACATTTTAATTTATAACATTTAGCTCCTAGTTCCTACATCTTTAAGGAGCAGTAGTAACTATATTCTGCATTTCTTTAAATGGTCAGTTTGTTTTGAGTACCTGTAAAACATAAACGGGAATGCTAAGATGCCATTGCTTGTTTACCACAAATGTTCAACTTCAGTTTTCATTATCTGTGCTTCATATTCAGATTTCCATTTCCCATTTTTGAAGAGAGATGAGAATGTTAATGTTTTCACCTAACTTTTAAGCTCTAGCAAGTTTTCAAAGTTTTATTTTTAGGGTAGAAAATGTCTTCTTTACATATTCCTCTCAGTACCTAGGATTAATGCTGATAAAGAAAACCCCATCTCAAATCGTTTTGTCACAAGTTTGATACTTTGCAAGAAACTTCAACCTTGGGAGCTTTACTTATTTTGCTTTAAGATTTTGAATGAGTAGGGACATGTATAGTTTTTACACCTAAGGGTAGTTTATGTTTTTACAGTTTAATAGATTATTCCAAAGGGTGCATGATATACCAATAATGGTTCATTGAGACATATTTCCTTCTTTTTTATTTTGTCCTCCATAATAGTAAGAAGATAGAGAAACTTGTCCTTTATTCCTGTCAATTGTTATTAAAACATACTGAGATGAAATAATAAATATTTTTATAAGATTCTTCTTTCATTCATGTCTAGTCGTTTTGGGCTTTCAACTGGCATACCATCATTTACTGAAAGAAGCCACATCTTCAGGTGGTACAACTATTAATGTCACCTGAGAATTTGGGCCACTGCATTTGTTTTTCTGTAGAGGTGATTTTTAGATACATAGTTTTAGATACAAAGGGAAAGTTCATAGGAAATCCAAATCCCCTAATATCTATGTCCAAATAGAGATATTGAAATTTCACTGTTTACTTAATAAAAAATGACCCACTCCTAGAGAGCTATCGCTTGTCTAATTACTTAATAAAAATCCAGGCTGGCTTCAGGTAACAAAATTGCCAAAAGAACAGACTATTTCTGCCAGGGCTGCCAGGGAGAGAAAATTATTTTAACCTTCATCCAGGAATCAAATGCCTATTGATTAATGATGAAGATACTGTAACCTTGAAGGCTGAATGAAGACATCTTGCTGAACACAATTGCAATTTTTATAATGGAAAAGCAATTTTCAGAAGGCATTTTTGAAAAAAAATTGTAATGCAAGTTTATTGTAAAACCTGAATTCCAGGAACTCAGATGAAGTATATAAACTTGGCTGTGAAAATTAAATATAGTATGAGAACTTGAAACGGGTGGAATGTTAGTGAACGTGAGTAGGAAAGACAAAGCACAGCGATGGCAGTATATACACCTGGTTTGGAAAGACATTCATGTGAATCATTATTCAGAAAGTAAGGGAGATTTTGTTTGAACAAATTGTTCAAGCATTAGTAGGTACTACTCTTCACTGCTTCTACTATCCACTACTGAATACCTCCTAAATAAAAGGAAAATTTGTGGAAGTATGAAAGAAATTTTGTGGAATCTGATATAAAATACAGTTTTGAATGCATTCCTCTCTTCAGTGGATGTGTGTACAAGAACTTCCTTGTCTTTATACTTAATTTGTGCCTTCCAGCAGTGTCCACTCTGTACTCTGAATAGAAGGTGTGACCAAGTTTCCTAATCTCCCAGACTGTGTTGAAGTCTTCCTATAGCTAACTTTTAGCATAGCTGAGAGGAGAAGGAATGGGAATCCTAAAAGTGGTTAATGGAAGTCACACTATGATCTTTCTTTTTTGTAATTCGATTTAATTTCCATAGCTATGTGCTTAGGCATCTTGGGCCTTTGATCAATTAGCAGTTTGAAGTTTACCAGTAATTAATCCCTTCATGAAAGCAGGGAGGAGGAGTTAAATATTGCAGCTTTATTTTTAAAAAGTACAAGTTGTTAGTTGGAAGAACCATATTCAAATAAGAGCTCATTTCCAGGAGCCTGAGTAATAAATTATAGCAATTATAAATTGCTAATTCATGCGTACACATTTCATCTATCCGGTATTGCTGAAATCTGATGAGGTGGTTTGGCTGATGTTCAAATCACTGATCATAACCTAGTTAGAAGAGATTCTGAGAAGGAAAGAGATGATGTGCAGAGGGAAAGCCCTGTCGTCCAAAAGTTTCTGTGGCCAGTGAGCCTAAAGAGGTAGACTGACTAATTCAAGTATTTCCCCTGGCTGTCTCCACTAGGCAACCTTTCTTACTCCTTTCCAGGTCACTGACATCAAGTGACTTTTGACATGGGATTCAAGAGAATCAGACCTTCAGTTGAACCAAGTATAAAATGAAGTAGTATTGTCTTCTTATGGCCATATTGTACCAGAAGGTAGGACACACTAGGCATTTCAAAACTTTTAAAGGTTATGGGTCATATCAACTGGAAGAAAAAATAAAATATAAATGACAAACAGTAACTTTTCACTATTGCATCCCAAAACCACAATATGGTCCCACACACAAAGGGGAGACTGCATTTGTAAAGTATAGCTACTCGATTCCTGAGAGATTGTAATGAAGAACAGAAATTTGACAATGTTTTAAAAAAATGTTATGATTACAATGAAAAGGCTGGGTTATCATATGTATACCCTTATTATGAATACAGGTAAGCCCTTTAACTCCCAAAAACTTTACAGGTTCTGTCACAGAACTAGTGGGGCATATTTTTGTATTTTAAGACCATTCAACAACCTCACCTCTTGATTGCAAGAAAGTCTCTTCTTTTTTTTGAATCTCTATATACTCATGGCCTATTTATTCTTACTTTAAGATCTTCAGCTAACTCCAACTGTTTTAATGATGTTAGTTTCCTTGTATAATTATAGACAAAATATTTTCTCTAGTTGGGTGCATTTTGCTAAGACAAATAATTCAAAGCCATTTAGATACCTTATTTCAGAGATTTGCATTTCATTCTACAGATTATCTTTGAAAACGTTTTCGTGTTCATTTTTCTTGACCACTGAGGTTTAAAATTATAAATGGTACTCTTAATGAAGTCTTATAAGGGTTTGTACAGTGACAAGAATATTTCCCCATGTCATCTGGAACTATCTTGATTGGTAGTTGTCATTGTTTCTTTAATCTCTACATTGCTATTAGTAGAAAAAGAGATTCCACATGGGGATTTCATCTCCTTTGTTATTTTAAACAATGAAATTCCACTTTCCAAAACCAAAAAATAATCTTTATTATTAGTAGTAGTCTCTAATTATCAGACTCCACACTTCACTGTGTAAGTAAAACTTCACTGTTTCTATTTATACATCAATATTTTCTTCTTCTTGACACTTTGGTTATCCTTTGCATATACAATGATTCCCACCTCTCTGTCATCAGAAAGTTTCACAACAAGAGCACTAAATTTTCATGCCAAGGTCATATGTTATAATATTAAATAAAAGTAATCTGTAGACTTGAGATAGTCCACTTAACTTTTTCCTCCAGTCTTTTATCTCTTTTTTTGGTGTAACATTTGCTATTCCATAGTCATTGGTTTGGAGACTTATTAGAAATATGCATTATAAGATTTACATTTCTATGAATTACTTATTTTTCCTTTTTTTTAGATTAGTTTAGTTTTTTTCCATTTATCTTAGTTTGGCTTAGAAGACTAAATAATGCCTACTTGATAATGGAAGGCTCTGTAAGATGTCTGACAGATTATAAAAAAATCAAGATTATAAAAAAATAAAACTATACAAGTTGAGACCAGACAAATTCAGACTAGAAATAGATCACACAAATCATCAGGGCAAGCTAAAGAATGCATTTGGACAATATAACAAGTCCAAGAAGGATAACATAAATTTTAGAACAACAACAAAAAAATATATTATGAACATATGTGTGTGAGTGTGGATATATATGCTTTCATCTAAACGTGAATTAACTCGGGGAATGTCTGTCACCAAGGTAGTAGTTAAGATGAGATAAAAGAATGAGGAATGTCCCATCAGACTTTATAACCTGTTACTTTATAAAAAATAAACTATTTTATTATTTTATGTTAGTTATATGAAAATTAACTATTATACTGGAAATAAGACTGACTATCAAATATGAATGACAAAGAATATAAGGAGTAAAAGAATACTCAGAATGCAATATTAAATAAAAAGTTCTGGCTACTCTCACCAGCTAATTCATGCATAAGGGATTATGTAGCTCTGAAGATTTCAAATCAAGAAATTCACAGATCACTTTTCATCTGTCTTTTTTATAATGGTGCATTTTAGAAAAACAAAAATCATAGAGATATAACACTTTTAGTTGGCACAGCTAGAGGATACTAAGCCATAAAAACCATTGGTAGAGATCATCTAATGATATATGGGAGTAGAAAGGAAAAATAGTTGGAAAAAAAAAAGTGCCTTGCAAAATTATAAGTTAAAATATTTACCAGAGAAAGGTAATTCATTTTTCCTTCCCTTGCATATTTTTAAGAGGAAAACTGTGTTCAATAAAATTGCTAGGGAAATACAAATGATGAGGGAATTGGTTTAGATTTTGATCATACAAAAAGAGTCAAGAAAGTGAATGCATTTTTCTTTAAGAAGCTAGTATTTGTATATACCATTTATTCTTGAGAAACGCAACCAAAAGAAAACTGCTTACAAAAGAATATCAGTGCATTGGAGATCTAACTGCAAAATAAGAAAGCATGTGCATGGATGCAAGCAGTTCACCATACTAATGGATAGTTATTTTACTGATTCTATTCGTTTAACATAAACTTGTGCTAAAATACACCCACATTTTTCAGCAATCCTTTACATTTGCCATATTTACCTATTTCATACCAAGCTAAATTATTCTGAACCTGGATATGTAAGGTGAGGCTGGTTAGATTTAGTGAAGGTACCTGTAGTACAGACAGTCACACCAGAGCTAGTCAGCCAGCCTCCTGGGCTCCCCGTAGCCATTTGAGACCTGGTCGATATAGTCATTGAAGGTACATTTGATCAAACAAATAGCTTCCTAAATTCCACTGAATATGCAGGCAGAGACAGAACAAAACATATATAGGTAGTCAGGGTCATCATGGACACCTAAATTTAGATGATCCCACTTTTACTGTCTCTTCATAGTAAGAAGGCATAAATGTAGCCCAGTCACAGGAACAACTGAACAAATCTGAATCACAGTTACAGCAGCTATGTCCCTGCTTTTCTCTTTTTTCCAACACAAAGATGTACTAGTGTTGGCACACACCACGAGCAGATGATTTCTCATCTGTACTGCCAGTGGCATGAGGGTAACAGAGTCAAGGTTATGTGTAGGATCTCAGTTCCGACCTAAATCTTGGAATCCCCTTTTCTCTTTACATTTAATGGAATTCAGTTTAGGTGAGCTGTGTGGAAGAGCTACTCAGCTCTTAAAGAACTGTTTAAACAGGTTCCATTCTGCCCTTAGAGAGGAACTATTGTCAATTCAGTACTGAAATTCAGCAGATTTCTAGACAATCATTGAATGACTATTTGCACCCTGGAAGCTCTTCAGTCTGCAGCACAGCCAGAAGTGCACAGGTAAGAACAGCCAGTGTACTTTGAGTCTGTCAATAACAAAATTATCAGTTTAAATTTTAAACAACAATTAATTTGTCACCGTGATCTGCAGACTTTATGGGCTCAAGTACATGGTGTTGAGTGTTCATAGTTGCTGTCTAGTACCTTGTGCTAAAAAAACCCAGACCATTTCCTGCACACATGGAAATTGCAGCTCGATTGCAACAATTCCAACATGAAACCTACAAACAGAACAAACCTTAGAAAAGCAGTAATGACCTGAGCATACTTAATTTGTGAAATTCCTTACAATACTGTTGCTTATAATATTTTATCTGTAATTAGTAGTGAAGCTGAATAAGTAGTGAAGCAAGAGGACTGTTATACACACTTCTTAAGTTAGGACAGTGTTGATGACAGAAAAAATCACAATGCTACAAATAATTCCTTGCATGCTAAATTTATCTTATGTCTCAAGCACAGGTAACTATGGTGAAGAAAATGACAGAAAGCATGACTGTATCAAGTATGATGCAAATATGTATTTATTCCCATTTACTGAATACAATAGTTCTGACAGAAATTTCACAGCCACAGAGAAATATACCACTTAAATCTTTTAAAAAAATAAAATTATAATCAGGAGAAATTAAGAAAGATCCATTAATCTCCAAGTAAATGTAAGATCTTCTGTGTGCATCATGCCACTATGGAATAAATATAAATATTAAAACAATCTACTATTAACTGACAGGAAAACATGTAAATAACTACAATAGTGAATGAGGCAAATTAAGAAAAGTAAGGAAACTGTACAGTTCTTCAGTGTGCAATAAGTGATTACCACTGGGAAATGAACAAAACATAAACAAATGCAACAGCATTATAGTAGTCTGCATCATTCCCAGAGACACTGGAGAAAGAAATTAAAGCAGGTTAAGTCTTTCTGTCCCTAACCTTCCTACTGCAGGGGGAAATAAATGTAGGAAATAGGAATAACTTAATAGACTGAAAATAGTCTAAGAAAAAGAGTAGAATTCAGATCCATTGTTAATTAAAATGCTTTTGATTGGATGGAGAAGTCCCAGAATACACAAAACCCCAACAGGCTTGGTACATCTTAACTGTTACAGCAAGTGCATGCTGGTCAAAGTGACTCTTCACCCCATTACTATCAAAAGTGTTTTTAGAGATACTATACATGTGATAAAGGAAGACACTTCGTGTGCTAAAATTCACAGTGGGGTTGATGTACAGCACTCAAGAAGTAAACGTTCCTTTGATACCTTTTCCCTGGAGCTACAGCAATAGCTTTCAAGACCTTTTTCAGGAGAGCAATTAGTTGAAGTAGAATAGCCAACCTATTTTTACCTGATTCATTCCCAACACTTACTGCTTGTTATGTTTAATGAGAACTCATTCACTGTTTTAGTCACTTATCAAAAGCCCCTCTTGTACCAAGAGTGGTCAACAGAATATGTGGTCCTTCACTAATTGTTCTGCTTACAATCCTTAACACTCAGTTCAAAACCTCAGCCTTGTGTCTGCACCTTTAGAGAAAATTATGTCTTTAATATCTAACTATTGTCCTTCTTGTGAAATCTCCTATCCCCCATCCCCAATCTTCTTTCTTTTCTTTTGGATCATCCCAATGTCTTGACATGCTTAAAAGCTGATAGGAGAGAAATTTGACACAATATGAATATCAATGTGAATGTTAATGTCTCAAAGTCAGCAGAGTTGCCTCTACTGGGTCATTGAGAGATGTAAGCATTCAGAATTTGAATAAGACCAAGAGATCAATAATTTCACTGATTCTTGTAGAAAACCTGACAGGTGTGTTTTTCCTCTTGCAAAGGAAGAATGCTATTCAGTTGAAACTTCATACCCCTGAGAGGATATTGAAAGTGACCTTTATGGGAAGAAAGGGAAATGTAGGATGATCTGGACTGTTAAGGTGAAGATTGACAAGCGTGTAAGGTGCATGCTGTTAACATATTTGAATATAAAAACACTAAACTTAATCCAAAACTTTGCTTCCCTTTGTCTATGATACCAAACTACTTTCCAATAGTCTTATCATTTGAATTGCTTCCACCAGTAACCATTACTTTCATCAGTATTCATCCTTTAGAGTTTTTTCTATATATACATATATATATGTGGGTGCACCTAGATTTTAGGGAAAAAAACCACAAGTTTTACTAAAATGAGACATTGCTACATAGATTCTCACTAGTATTTTGTAGAAACTGTTTCTCCTTTGATCATTGGCTTATTTTTTTGCTTATATAAACATTTTTGTGTATACTTGAAAAGCACTTCCTTGCTCTCTAGCCTCCACAGCAGAGGACTTTCTGAATGGTCACCATTTCTATGTCTGTATCAACGTTCACTGAAACAAGCCCACCACCCCAGGCTAGAAAACACAGTTTCCGTATTTGTGCATCTAACAAAGGAAAAGTTCACAAAGGTTGTAAGATGGGATGGATTACAAGACAGAGGAATTGCAGATCCCTTCAGCAGTACCAACATCACACAGGATCCCTGGAGTAGCCCCTTTACTTCATTAATAAAGTTGAAAATTCCCAGCAGCAAATTTAGAATTATCTTTTGCTCACCCATATACATCTCTTTAACAAGAGCTATACTACTTGACCTGTATCTTCCCAGAGATACACAGTTATACACAGAGATCTTTCTGGTTGGTACCACTGTGTAATATCTGAAAAAACAGACCTAGGCAAATGAAGGAAGCAGAGTCTGTGAGAGAGATTGACAAGAATATGATAAAAAGGTGCTTTGGGATGTTAAACCCATTGAAAGCCTGAAGAGTTAGAACACCATGAAATGTGGAAATGAATTAACAATAAAGCATCCACAGTACTTCAGACAATCTGACTGTCACGGTCTGACATTATCTGTAAGCAGGAATCAGGATGGACAGCCTAGGGGATAGGTACCTAGATTTATTTCGGACAGACATGATTATGGAAACTATTCATCATTCTGGTTATAAGCACAGTGACTAAGCTTGAGAACATTTTACAGTAAATACTGGAAGTATGTTGATATGCTGATTTGAAAACAATGGAGACATTTTCTGCATTCTGTTTATATGTTTACTTAGGGGAATAATCAGCAAGCTGCCTATCTGACCTGCTTTTTGACACAGTAGTAATTTAAGAAAAAAGTTTAATAATAGATGAAGAGCAGAGAACTTACTGAAATTTCATTGATCATTGTCTGGTGTTTTGAGGTGAGTGAGTCAAAATGCCATAGTACCCACTTTTGTGTGCATATCTTTTGTGGTGCTGTCCTCATTCAGTAACATGCAGCTAGATTTTAATGGGTCTGCAAAGTCCACCTAATTGTAAATTTCTGACAGCTGGAAACAGTAAGCTTATAAAGGCTATTGTGCTTTTATTTGGCACTGTTGTACATAGAATCCATGTACCCTTGCATTTGGTACGCTCACAAAAATTGACAGTGCTTAATATTCTAAACAGTGTAAGTTTGAGAGCTAAAATTTTTAAAAATAAAATTTTATGGGCAGACTGGAGCTCATTTTAACTGACAGGAAGATAGCTTGTGCAATGTATTCATTTGTTTATGTTTTTTAAATATACTGTTCTATATACTAATGATTTCTGAGTACATACAGAAAATAAATAGAATACTAATGAATACAGGACAAACAATTATTAACTTCGTGACAAAATATGACTTTCGTTATCAATTCCAAATCACCTTCAGCAGGAAAAATGAAAAAAGAAAAGATACCCAGTAACTTATTGAGGACATCAATAAGTTTCAGATGTTAACATTAAAAAAAATGAGGAGTGCCATGGAATTAACTGCATAACAATGTCAACTTGCTTAGGCCCCCAGGAGTAACCATTTGAACAACTTCACTGGTTACAATTGCAATGCAATTTTGTTCAGTGAATTGGCTTTCCAGAGACCAGGCTGTGGTAAAAGCATCATCTGAAACAGTACAAGAAATTAATATTCTTAGTAACAAAGAAGCCAAAAGGATATAATAGGAACTAGCCTGAGATATTTATTTTAGCATCTTTTTGTCTTATATTTTTTAGTTTGCTTTAGTTACCTTACTTTTCAAACTGGAAAATTACTTTTAACTAAAAAAGAGGGCTTGGATTTTAAATTCCCAAAACAGGTTGGTCCAAAAACTTAAGAATTATTTCCAGCATGCTTTCACCATTTGAAATAACTCCAAACTCATCTTTCCAAAATTTCCTTTTCTTCTAATCAGTATGAGTCAAAAATTGTTGAAAATCTAGAAGCTGTTTTCTCCATGATTTAGGATCTATGTCTGTCCAAAAAGACACTGACCTGATCTTCAATTTAAACTGTAGAGATAAGAAAAACTATTCAATCTATGATTACATTTCTTTCACAAAGTTAATTTTGCAGTGTCTTCTCCCTTCCTGATGGAGGAGATATGTATAACAATCAAGAAAAATATTATTTTGGCAAAAGGATTAAAACTGCTGAATTGGTCGTAGCAGCAGAATTCAGATCAGGTATGTGTTACAAACTGTTGTTTTTTAGATTTTAAAGTCAAAAGTTTGAATTTTGATAAATTTCTACCCCAAATGTTCAATGCAGACCAATAGGAAAAATAATGGGACTTACTCTAGGCACCATATTTTCCTAGAAGAATGGTGATTTAGGCTTCTTCATATTCTTTATTATAGCCCTAGGGCTTGAGAAAAAAGTTAACACTCTAGTTTCTCTGCTGATTGAATCCCATTCTGTGTCAGATATGCATCCCTACCTTTATTTTCCATCTAGATATTGCAGGAAGATCTTGCTATGAGATCAATGAAGAAAAACCCAAACCATATATAGATACTTCTTTGCTTATTTTACAAGATGAAGTAGAGCTTTTTACGTTAATTATTTTTTTTAGTCCTTCCAAATAGCTATAGTTATGAAGTAGAAAATTAAAAACAAAACAAAACAAAAAAAAACCAGCTAACCCTTAGTTATTCTGATTTCTTTCTTGGATGCCAGCAAATCTGACATGATCTTTTCATTTAACATAATGAGCAACAAAAACAACTGATACTTAAATGGTGTTTATAAAAAAAATCTCTGAATCTTAAGGTTACAGCATCATACTACTTTTGTAGTGACAATAAAACTGGAGTAAGGGAAAAAGTGTCTTTTAACAAGAGCAGATATTCCTGCAAATGTACTGCAAGACCATTATTCTTGATTTAGTCTTGATTTTTAGGTCATTCTACGGATACAACTTTAAATTTATTTATATGTCATTTTATTTGTCAATATTGTTAAGCCATGGAATACATGAGAATCAACATTTCTAAAATCTCTACCATTGTGCTTTGAAAGTAGGCACCAAGCAAATAGAAAAGAAGTCAGCGAAACCAGGATGGAGGCCAAATAAGTGAAGAGTATGGTCAAATACTCAAAGGTATAGAAATGGTAATGGCACAGTCAACTTTAGTGTTTTGTCCTGGCTGTTTTTCCTACCCAAGAGATTTTTTTTTTTTTTGACATAGACCCACATATCTTTAAAGTTTTTTTTAAAAAAGTTACAGAAAATCTTTGGTTTTCTCTGCAGTCTCTGAACACAGCAATGGCAATCAGGTTGAAGTTGTCTGGACTTTGCTGTGTTTTTTATTTATTTGTTAATCACCATTTTTCTGAGAAAAAACATAGTTGTCTATGTTTCTATCATATGTTTCAAATCCTAGCAGGTTATATGCTCTTTAGACTAAAGTATCCTACATATATGTTGAAATCCATTTTCATCTGTTTGCACACTTTCACAAGCTGGCTTCAAAATTGTACTGCCACTGACAAGAGTTATTTAGAAACATTTTACCTATCATATTAGGCAGGGCAGATCGGTGATGAAATTACATGCAGTCATTATTGTATTATCCTTTCATTAAGGAAAAAAAAAAAAAGAGAGAGAGAAAGAACACTATAATCCAGAAGAAAAAAAAATATCTGTTTGAAACAAAGTACAATATAATACTTGTGCTTTTGAAATTCCTAGATTGTTCAAAGACTGGTTCCTGACTTCTGACCTAGGGTAGTTCCCTTTAAAATTTGGATTCTGAATTGATTTTGACTATTTATTTAGTTGGCTGACACCCTTTGTTTTGAATTATGCAAATACAGCCCATGATACCTGCTACTTGGAAATGTTTTGTGGTTTGGCCCCATTACATCAGTGTAAGTGATCTAATTTCTTCTTTTTGCAATAATGCAGTGAGTTCCTTAGTCTTGGTCATATGTGTTCATTTTACCGGTATAAAGATGTTGATGCACCTTTTAGTTTGATTTGGTGATGTGTGGGAAATTAAGTGGGGTACCCACTTAGTAAATATCTGCCCTAATGTCCAGCTTGAAAACCTAACATGATTCCTGCTGAATCATGAACTGCTCATACTTTAGCCCTGGTTTTCACACGATGGAGGGTTCCCCATAAATGTAAGTGGAGCTAAACAGGGATTATAATAAATCAGGGGAAATAGATGGATACACGAAGCACTTTGTGAAGTTAAAAGGATTGTATGGGTTGTAAATTAAATGTTTATTAGCAGTGCTAGCTGCCAAGATTCTGTATAACTCACTTATATGCATGAATTGTAGTTGCATAAGCCAGCTGCATTAACTCTCAAGGACTTTCTGAAAAATTCAAGGTTATATGAACTAACCCGCAGAGTAACTGCTTGTTCGGACTTGATAACAGGCACTAACAGAGCAAAAATGACAGTTTTATTCAGAGACAAATACAAGTAGGTCTTGAATGCCTGGTTTCCATTTTTCTGATATGAGATAGCTGTCTTTAAAAAAGCTTCAGTGGTGAACATCCTGTCAGTTTAAAAGGTCAGACATTGCAAGGTACCAGCAAAAATGACGCTATACAATCCAGTGGAAGAAAGAATGATTTTATTATCTTCACTCATCTGTTATATATTTACTCTTCTGTCCATCCTCAGCAATTAGGAAACTTACAGAAAAGAATAAAAGATGTGCTGAATGGGTGAACTGATTTCAGGTGTGATGCACCACACCAGAGATGAAGAGGGAGACAATGAAAAGCATGGGGAGTCGAGTAAAAAATTCTGGGTGATGTCGCCTTAAAGCCATTATTACCTTTAGCAAACAAATATTATATAGTTAAAAATGTTCTTAGATCTAGTATTTTATTGATGCTACTGCAATTTCTTATGTTTTATGGCAATATGCAGCAAATTAATCTACATTTTCTATTTCTGAAAAGTATACTTTAAAGCATGCTCCATTCACACAGAAACAGTATTAATCAAGGACTGCCTTTCCAGCCACTATGATCAAATAAATAAATAAATAAACAAATAGAAACCCAGGTAAATATTGGCTGTTGCTTAGAAATGAACTTTGCTTCTACATATGTGGTGGGTTGACCCCAGCTAGAAGCTAGGCATACACAGTTGCTTGCTTACTCCTTGTCCACCCATAGCAGGGTGGGGAAGAATATAGAAAGGAGTAAGAAAAAATTGGGGTTGAAATAAATACAGGGAAATCACTCACCAGATACTGTCACAGCCTGAACAGGCTTGACTTGAAGAACGTAAGTTAATTTATTGTCAATAAACATTTAGTTACTGATTCAGGTACTAAGAAACAAAGGAGACAAAATTTAAACGCTTATGGCCAGACACCTCTCCTCCCTGCTTCCTGAGCTCAACTTTATTCCAGTCACTGACCTGTTATCGCCTGTTATCATATTTAGTCCCTTCAATGATGCAACAGCTGGCACAGGTGATCAGGATTTAGCAGGGTCTCTCTTCCTCTCTTTCCTTCTTGTTCATTTCCTCTGCTCCAACACGTGTCCTTCACAGGCTGCAGTGTCTCCAGGGGTGTATCTCCTCTGGCACAGACTCATCCGTGGGCTGCAGTCCCTTTGGGGGTGTATCTTGTTCTTCATGGAGCATCTCATACACTCATGACTTTGACCCTTATTCCATTCCTCCTACTCCTCTAACCTTTTCTAAATGTTTTCAGAAGCACCTCACACTTGGCTGTTGGGTTCAGCTTTTTCTACCACTGGATCTATTGCAGAGCTAATGGGAACCAGCTGTGTCTGGCACAGGGCAGCCACTGACCTCCTCCCACAGGAGGCATACCTGCAGCCTCCCACTACCAAACCCTTGCCATTTACATCCTATAAAATATATTAGGACACAACAAATATGATTTTTTTTTCCATTTAAGCTAAAAGCAGTCAACCTCCATACAGAATGTTAACACAAACTTGTATTAAAAATTATATATGCATGTTGATTGCAGAAAAGCCCATGAAGCCAAAAATTCAGTACAAAACTCAAATGTTTTCATTTATTATATAAATGTCTGTGCAACAATAAAGAATAAAGGACCACTTCTACAGCACTATGTTTTTGTTCCTCGAGGGTCAGTGCAAATTGAAGACTGTAGTATATAGTGTATATACCTGTAGCTTAGAGTTAACTCACTTCTGATCAAATAAGAAGGTTAAACAGCTCCACAACATCAGTATGAATTCTCTAATCAATGGCCAAAGAGCTGTTATACTAGTTTATTAACTGGAATATGAAGAATGTTCTTGGTCTATAACACTGCCATATGATGCACAGGTTCAGCTCCCTTTGAACAACTTCTCTGTGTGCTAGTCTTCCATTCTTAAAATGAGACGTTAATACTTTCTTCTCTGACATCTGCATTATAGAGATAAATATGTAGTCATGACAGAAGCCACGTAGCCACTCAGAGAAGCACTTGTAAGCGCTAGTGGCTTGGTAGTTGTTGATTGTTTGAAACTAATCTTTCAGCAAGAATAAAGTTAGACAAGTTTTCAAAAAATTTGACAAAATGAATATATTATGATCATAAACTTTTTTGTAAGTAATGACAGAATATTAAACTTTTTGAAAGCTTTTAGAAGCATGTCAGCAACATATTTTCTGCTGAAAAAACAGAACCATATATTTTCTAAGATATTTTACTCAATTTTTTTGGAAAAGGAGTTGGTTGGCTTTTGAGTATTTTGTTTTCAAAAGACATAACCATGTATTCATACTAAATCCTGTTTTCTGTGACAATTTAAAGCAACTAGAAGCTACTAAAAGTTAATTTTGAGTTTTTTTGGTTTTTTGTTTTTTTAACTCTACTGGTAGGAATATCACTGGCGTTCACCTTGTCAGAGTATCTCTACTCTGAAAGAATCAGTGGGCTAGTGATTGTAGTTTATGTTCTTAACTCCTTCCCATAAAAAAAGGTCTTTGTCTATAAAGCCCCCAGATAATCATGCAGTTCCTTTATGTGTATGATGAATGTTGTCGCACATTTAGCAAGAAACAAGTACTTCAAAGCAGTAGTATGTATGGAGTTGATTATGGTGAAGAGCCTTAAATGATGGTAGGACTACAGGATTTAGAAACTATTCCTTTGTGCTTTTCATTTTTCTTTCATCTGTAGTGATTGATGATAGGCATGGAAATCTTATTGAGACAGGTGAAATGCTGAACGCTCACAGGAGAAATAACATAAATCATAGGAGCAAATATTTAGCTTAAAAAAAAAATCTTCAAGCAGTCCCATAATATTGATGAAGAGAGAGCTTAGTGGGAAATGGTCATGTTAACATTGACGCTAGCTGTCATCTTACTTGACACTACAAGAAGGTTGGGCTGCCACCTGAGAGAGGCACATTTAAGTATAAAATGGAGAACTCTTTACTTAGCTGTTCCCAAACAGTAAGACTTTCTGGTGTGTGTATCTCTGTGTTGTGTGTGATTTTTTCTCTGTTTAGGAGAAGATATTTAAGCTGCTCCTTTTCTATCTTCTCATTTCTAATGCAGAATTTATAGCAGCCCTGAAAGTAGCTGAAAATATACCATCTTAATCAGAAAAAAAGGCACAGTAAAGTATCTTTTATTCTTTAGAAGACAAACATTCTGTGAGTTATAAAGAGTTGGTGTTAGAGAGAAGGTGATTATAGTTGGGTCTGATGTGATTGTTAGCAGAGAGCAATTTTATTGCATGAGAGTGTAGCAAGCAGGTGACTTATGCCTTTCAACCTTTACATTACTGATGGCCCCTAACTCTGTAAAGGCACGCAGCCATTTTATGTGCAGTTTATTTGTATGTACTGGGGGGGGGGGGGGGATTACGTGCAGCTTATTCATTGAACTGACTGCCCTTTTCATGTTTTCCCCACAGAGCACAGAACTTCTTTATTAATGAAAATTATAAATCCATAACTTAAATCATTGAAGAAACAAACCATGCCATGAAAGTAATCAGGTTTCCAGATGTTATAGTGATGGGCACAATCTAAGATTAAAACAAGCAACAGACAAAATTATATTAACCATGTTTCACGTACAGTAATAAATTATCGTCTCTCTTTATATAAGATAAAATATTTCCACAGCTTTGTAATAGTGTCTATTTAATTGCATAAAGCTGTCTTCTGGATATATACCTGGTATGTTTTCTAGCTTTGATTATTGTGCATTTTTATTTTAAAGTAAATTTAAATCCAGCATACATATCTACTACAGTGTTATGTCGTGTGGAACAAACTATACGAGTAGCCTTGTCAATACTAAAATAAATTAAGCTTTTATAAGTTCTCAGCATATATGCAGGTTCTCCTTTTAGTTAAAAGCTACAAGCATATCTGAAATGTCAAATGGCTTTCAGAAAATTCTATATTCCTTAGCAGTAGCTGCATTTTTCTGTCTTTCTGCATGTTTAGCACACAAGCTGATTCTGCACGATGGGATGAATTGAAGCCATTTAAGTCAGCTTCATGTTACACACAGAGTACTTGCCAATGTGTCACTGTATCTTTGAAACTGGTGTCCTCTCTTCTATTATTATTTATGTCTTTTTCCATAGTGTACTCATTTTTCACTGAATCACAAGACCAAATGTATACAGCAATTTTGCATATTTTATCAGTTGCACTAAGTATATATTCAAGGAGAATATGATAATGTTCCCAAAAAGAAAGGCTGAGGCCTAGGACAAAACTTTTTACAGTTCAGTCTAAAGAGTCATGACAAATTTTCTTTTCTGTTATGCTCTGTTTATATTCATGTTTCCCGTGAAACAGAAGCTTTATTTTTCACAAGAGAAACCACATAATGTAATTATTTTCCAGTAGGTGTTACTGCGAGATGTCAGGAATAAAAATGCAAGCCCTTGAACATACGACTCTTCTCAACTGTGTTGTTAAGAATCACTGGAATACTAACCTGCAGCTCATTCAGCCAGCTGCTACATTAGTAAAGATATTTTTTGCCACTTGCAAACTGTAGCAGAATATTATGTCAGCTAAGTTGTCAAGGAAATTTGCATTATTGGAGACTAAATATTTTAAGAGGCAATAGATGTGCAAACGAGCAAGAAGAAAATATTAGAACAAACTTACTGGATGAAAAAATGTTACGCTTTATCATACAAACTGTTTGATCAGTTTTAGTCGGCAAGTATACTTCTGAGGGTTGTGCTTCATTTGATTGCAAGAGTTAATTAACTATCTCAGTATGAAGAGTCACCTTATCTGAATTATGAACAAAACATCCTGCTTATATAAGCTTGCTTCTTGATAAGCAATGCCAAAAAATTTCTGCTGCTACAAAATAAAAGAATGTTTTGCTATGAGCTGAGCTATCTTTTCCTGTTTCCAAATGCCCATGGATAATTTTCTTTAATTTTTATTACTTAAAGCTCTAATTTTGTGATCTTATCAATATAATGCTATGTCAATCATGTCAGCTTTGAATTACATTACGGCAGTTACTACTGGAAAAATACTCTGAGCCAAAAGAAACCCAAATCTAAGTCTTTGTATTGCTCATGAACTTTGTCTTCTGAGTATTTTACGTGAACATTTGGTACTTCTGCTTGCTTACTGAAATTCTTCTATGGAATGTATGCATATTTAGACTAATTGTTAATTACCTTGGTGAAGTCCTATGATATTTTATTGATCTAGTTAATTTATGCAACTTGTGTAATTTTAAGAAGTAGCTGGAAAAACATTAGACAAACTTGTAACGTAAACAAAACTTAGACGAAGAGAAAGCAACCAGTGAAAAAATGAAATTTTTAACACTGTTAAGACTAGAAATATGTGTAAGTCAATTAGAGGACAAAACCACTGTCTTAACCGGCACAAAAACTTTACAGTGATTAGATGCACTACCCTAAGGCCTACCTATCTGCTGTAAAACACAGCTTACAAAAAGAATAGTCACTAACACCTAATAACAACCTCAAATACCAATAAAGCCCAGTTCATTTTTAGATCATGGAAAATGTTATTACCAGATGAAACCCTCACACTAATCTTACTTAGGCCTGTTTTCTTGATTCAGACTCATAAATTTCAGCATCAGTGAGATAAAAGTTCAAGTATGTATATGTAAAAATAAATAATAACTGAAGATTCACTCAGTTGTTTTTCAGCCTTCAAACATTAAAAGATTTCCAAGAAAATTTCTAAACACAGTATTAAAGATAACTAACTCTATTGAGGAATATTTCAGAGAATAATATGTTACCTGAGAGCTCTTCTTTTGTCTCACAAGTCTTTGCAAAGGAACACCTTTCATCCTGAACAAGTGCCAGCTATGTTAATTAAGAAAAACTTGTGAAGCAAATAATAAAACTACGTTGATATATTAGGTTAAAACTGCTTCAGTAAGTACTTCAGACACTTCATTGAAACAATAAGATAAGAACAGTTCTTGAATTTTTCTGTTTAAAAAATTGCACTTACAGTACAATTATTTAGGTAAATTATGGTTCATGGTCCAAAGATGTATTTGTATGGAAGAAAAAAAGCCTTAAATTTTCAAAAGCACAAATAGGATTTAAGCACTAGACACTGATGTTTCCATCAGTTTTTCAGAAGTTAAATGTTTACCCACTTCATATTCCTTGAAGTCTCCCCTTAGGCAATAATAGCTTAATGAAAGGAGGAAATCTGTGGGTTGTTTGTTGGTTTTTTTTTTCCCTAGGAATAACAACTTGAAATTACATGGAATTTGGACTGAGTCATGTTCGATTGATCTGATCTTTGATTGATGATCAAATCAGATGATTTGATCTGATGATTGATGAAAGATTGACTGATCTGTCCCAATATATAATAGAGTTTAATAACAAGATTGTTCAGAAAGTTAATTTCAGAAACTTTTACTTGACTCCAATGTTAAATTCAACTTCTTTTGATTTTGTTTGTCTTTTTAAGTCTGAGAAGAGTGCTTGTATGGACTAAAAACTTCTATATTACGGGATATTAAATTGCTGGGATTTGTTTCAGTCTTGATAGCCAAACTTCACTTTGAATTATTTTGCAATAATGCTGGAATATCTGAATATTCAATTAAAAAAAGCCAGAGGAGTAAATAAACATACAGGAAGAAAGCTCAGTTGATTCCAATACAAGCTTGTTAAAAGAACACCCTCAGCTAGAATTTCTGATAAAACCTGTTTTGCTTCAAAACAAACCATCAATGGCAGAAGAAAAACTGGACATGAGCCAACAATAAGTGCTTGCAGCCTCAAAAGCCAAGCCTACACCCTGGGCTGCATCAGAACAAGTGCAGCCAGCAGGTCAAGGGGGGTGATTCTGCCCCTCTACTTACCCTGGTGAGACCCTACCTGCAGCGCTGCATCCAGCTCTAAGGTCTTCAGTACAGAAAAGCCATAGAACTGGTGGAGCGGGTCCAGAGGAGGCCACAGAAATGATCAGGTGGCTGGAGCACCTCTCCTGTGAAATAAGTCTGAAACAGTTGTGTTTGTTCAGGCTGGAGAAGAAATAGCTTCAACTAGACTTTATTGTGGCCTTTCAATACTTAAACTCAGTAAACACAAGGAAAAAGACACCTTATTTTATGTCCTGTTTCACATACAAACAGGCAAACCCACAACTATTATTTCTGTATTTTCCATACGTGAAATTTTTCTGTAAGCTTCTCAACATCAGAGTTTTAAAGGGTAAGGCACAACTATTAATGCCAGAAAAAGAAAAAAAAACCAAACAAACAAGCCACAGGCCTGCAATTTCATGTTGTCAAGATTTGAATGGAATCATTACATATTTATCTTTGGTCTCATACTCCCCAGCCCTAAACAAGAAATGTGATATGTATGTATATATTCAGCACTAACTCAAATTTGTTTTGAGCAACATCTCATTTCATCCTATGGTTATACAAAACCCTGTGCTCAGTAGGTCTTCCGTATTAAAAACCTGTTCTATATAAAAAAAAAATAGAATTTCCCCTCCCCCCCTTCTTTTTCATATATATATTTTGCAAATACTAAATGCAGTTAATATTTCAGGGCTTTACTGATATTTCTGTACTGTAATCTAAAGAATGTTACTCACTTAGTATCTTACCAATACCACAATATTTAAATACAGTACTTTTTCAAGCCAGTTTTATATTAATATTGGGGTGATTTATTTAGGAACGTTCTTCTGTTCTCACTACATGATAAACTCCCTACCTAAATACAACTAATTTAGTGTTATTAGCCTATTTGAGTGTCATCTAACACAGGAATAGGTTGCCCAGAGAGGCTGTGTAGTCTACATCCTCAGAGAAATTTAAAATCTCACTGGGCATGGTTCTGGGCAACCTGCTCGAGCAGTGGGTGGAACTGAGTGATCCAGGGAGGTCACTTCCAGCCTCCACTATTTCATAATTGATTCTGTGTTTCTGTTTAACAGCTTTTTCTGAAGACAAGAGAATTTATATTTCTGTCATGCATTATCTTGGTATAAAGCGTGTGATTGTTCTTTATAATACATCTATATTTAAATAGAAATATAACTTTAAAAATACTGCAACAGGACTTTATAACCAAAGAGTCTTTTTGATAAGGCTTTCATAAACCTGATTGTAATAAAATCCGTCACAAAAAGGAAGTCCGTGCTTATCTCTCCAGCTAATAACTGATGATGTGATCCAGAGGTATAAAAACCTATTTTGCTTCCTCTATCATCTGTACTACTTTTAACTCTGTGATTGCTACCAAAAAATGAACAAATGCAATAATTATGCTGATAAGCATATCAGATCAGTAAGAAATTGAAATTCAGAGTAAAAAGTATTTGAATATGATGATGAGACCAGGCAAAGAAATTGGTTTATAGGTCAGACTATCTGTAAGACATGCCATGACCAAGACATTCAGAGAACCTATGTGCTTGTGGCCTGATTGCAATCTACAGCTAGGGTACCTCAGCTGTTACGGAAATAATCACAGAATCATAGAATAGTTTGGGTTGGAAGGGACCTGGCTGGTTTCAGCTAAAGTAGAATTGATTTTCTGCTTAGTAGCTGGTACAATGCTGTGTTTTGTCTTTAGGATGAGAACAATATTGATCACACACTGGTATTATAGTCATTGTTAAGTACCACTTACCCTAAACCAAGGATTTTCAAGTTCCCTGTGCCCTGCCAGTGAGCTGATGTGCCAGAGGCTGGGAGGGAGCAGAGCCAGGACAACTGACCCGAACTAGCCAAAGGGATATTGCATACCATATGATGTCATGCTCAGCATATAAAGCTGGAGGAAGAAGGAGGAAAGGCAGAGGTGGGGGTCGAGGGGGCTGTGGTTAAAGTTATGGCGTTTATCTTTCCAGGTAGCCGTTACACATGACTGAGCCCTGCTTTCCTGGAGATGGCTGAATTCTAGAAGAATCTGTTCCATTATCTTCTCGGGCACAGAGGTGAGGCTGACAGGTCCCAGTAGTTCCCAGTGTCCTCCTTTCTACCTTTTTAAAAAATGGGTGCAATGTTTCCCTTTGCCCAGTCATGAGGGGCTTCACCCGGCTGCCATGAGTCTTCGCGTGTCCTGGAGAGTGGCTCGGCAAGTATATCTGCCAATTCCCTTGGGACTCTGGAATGCACCTCATCAGATTCCATACAGTCCTCTAATAAAGGAGGTAAAGTTTTAATAGAGGGAAATTTAGATGAAGCACCCTCATCTTGGCAATGCCTAATCTCGTGCCTTCTTCAGACCTTTCAAAGCTGCAATGCGTTAAGGGGTAGTTACTGATCTAAAGTGCTTACAAACATTTCCTCCAACCCAATTTCCTCAGACATACATTAGGCTGGATAAGGCCTAACAGTTCAATAGCCACTATGAGTTACTTGGCACAGTTGTTGATACATGCATTCACTCAAGAATATTTATATTGTGGCTTGATTAATACATCATTTATAGTACCAATGAAAGGTCAGTCATAGATCACAGCAAATCCCTACAGCAACAGTAAAACTAATAACATTTACATTTAAAAAAGAAAATATTTTATAAACATGTAGAATTTGCTAGTAGCAGTACCCTGTTACATAGTTATTTTGCAAAGAGGTTAATGTATTGTCTGGTACATGGGAGATGCAACAAAATTTTTAACATTTAAAGTAATTTTCAGCCATCTTTCCTTATAACTAGAGTGCCTTTATAAGAGCAGAGGTGCTTTAGCCGGAAAAATAGACACCATAGTCCAGCAGCAGCTAGTTTTATACCAGGCTTTTTTAGATTTATTAAATTTTGGTAATCCCCTTGCTATTCCATAAATACCACAATATGCTCTCTTGCATGAGAAATAAGCTCCTTCGTAATGATATATATAGAGAGAGTAAATACTCTGTCTTTATTAATTTATATCTATAGGGAAATTGTAAAATAATTGTTGTTTTTTTTAATTGTAACACTGGTTGTTTTTTCACAAATTATGTGAAAGAGAAATTAATAAATGTCTTTTTTTCTGGCTTATTAAGCCACAACATTTGCTGTCAACCTCAAGATGGATTCTCAGTGTTCCTTGCAAGGATAGAACAAGGTGCTATTCGTATTTCTCTTCCTTTACCTGCTACTGAAGACCTGTGGAACCTGTTAGATTTGATCAGCTTATTAATTTTCCCACGTCTTAGTATTTCTATCACACTTTTTATTGTGGTACTGTCTCAGCTGTACTCAAATCTTTAGTGTACAAAGTCAGGATGATGAATAGTCTCAAGTCTGGCCCTTATTATCCTGTTTCAAGTGCATTCAGTATCTTGAAACCATCATATTCAGAAAGTTTTGAGATCAACAAATCAATAAAACACAGCAATCAAAACAAAGTCAGAAAGGACCCTAGTCTCTCCCATAGCTCTTTTCCCCTGGCCATTTCATCTCCTCTGGACCCAAATCTTGGAAAATCTCCAGTCGAATAACTAAATTTCACAGCCTTTTTTAACCATCCATTTCTCTTTCTGTTAGCTCCTCACTCTACTTGTGCCCACAGATAAAAAGAATCAAGCTACTGTGCATGGAGCAGGATTAGTTTTATATACATAAATTCTTTAAATCAGAGAAAACACACCTGAGTTTTTCAACCACACATCTGTGTTTAAGTAATTTAATATCTTAGATATAATTTAAAATATTTTGGTCAATCTAAAATTTAGAAATTTGTTCTTTGTGTTCTCTTTGTCATTTTTTAATCCCAGTTGACAACTGTTACCACGCAGCCACTCACTCACTGCCCCCTCTCCCCTGATGGGATGGGGAAGAGAATTGGGAAAAAGGGAAAACTTGTGGGTTGAGATAAGAACAATTTAATTATTAAAATAAAATTAGTAATAATAAAAAACAACAACAACTGTCATGAAAAGGAGAGAGAGAGAAATAAAGTCTCAAAGGAAAAAACCCACACAAATCAGAAGCAATGCAGAATACAATTGCTCACCACTCACTGACCTGCCCAGCCAGTCCCCAAAGATAGATCCACAAGCCCTGGCCAACTCCCATCCATTCTATATACTCAGCGCAACATTCTATGGTACGGCTAGTTTGGGTCAGCTGTCCTGGCTGTATCATTTCCTAATTCCTTGTGCCCCTGCAGCCCTCTCACTAGCAGACCCTGAGAAACTGAAAAGCCCATAATTCAGTATAAAACATTATTTAGCAACAGCTAAAAACATTAGTGTGTCATCATCAACATTCTCATACTAAATCCAAAACACAGTATTGTACCAGCTACTGCAAAGAAAATTATCTAATGAGGAATCTTCCTGTATTTAATATATTAACTTGAAAAGCTGTTACACCGCTGCTGATATAAATTTATATGTAATATAAAACTTTATTGCTACAATGGCTCAATGAGCTACAAGAAGATGGATTGTATGTTTCCTAAAAATTATTTATGCATAATTATATTTATAAACTGATCCATAATAACAAATTGCAAACCCCCCCCCAAAATTTTTTTTGTTATATTCCTTACTGTAGCCAATATTTCTTACATTAAGAAAAAAGACAGGAAAAATGTAAAATTTTTTCAACCATTATTTCAGTATCTATTAATCTTTCTAGACAACCCACAAATCACCATGAGAAATATCAGACCTTAACTCCTCTGCTGGTCAAAACTTCATATTCATAGGCACTGTGTGGGGGTTGTACATCAACAGTTTTTCAGTGAGTCATATGCAGCCATAAAGTTACAGAGGCTCTTAATACCTCTCACCAACCAGTCTGCCCTCCTTGTTGTCCAAATCTGAGGATTTATCAGAGTTCTCTTTGGCTTTTCAGCTAAAGCACTTTGGATTCCCTCACACTGAAAGCAGGCTATGTTCATGAAGAGGGAGAAGTCTCTTTTTGTATCGTATATTCTTCAATTAAAAAAAAAATCAATCTTTAATTCATGATACATTCTAAGAAATACATATGAGGTTGAATAAGATTTTTAGATATAGGTCTATCTATTGTTTACACAATTTAGCACCTTCTATCAATGTCCCATATGGTCATTCAACCGAATCCAATATTGAAACAAAGTCAGTCTTCAGCTGTTCTTGAGTCCCACTTTACAACCAGAGGCAGCTAGATTAGAATTTCCAAGGTGTAGCTAGTGAATGAAAGAATTAAAACCTTAGAACATGAAAGGGTGAAAAGGAAATCCTGAGAGATGTTAATTGAAATTTCAGCTCTATACTCTACTCAGGTAAGAACTAAGAACAACATGCTGATAAGAGACTTCCCCAGATACCAGGATATTCATACTTGCCACATCTTAAGGGACAAAGTCTCTTTTTACTTACATCCATGAATCTCTGGGTTTACATTTCCAATGACTACATTTATGTTAAGTCACCTTTTTGGGAAGACTCATGAAAAGGGAGGGTCAAACCAGCATATTCTTTTCATAGAAAATTCATAGATAGACCAGGTCACACTAAGGTCTAATTTACATCAGATTTTTCCTTCCCCCTGCATCTAGTTATCTGTCAGTACTATTTACATTAACAAGTATTAGATTTCTGTACAGAGAAAATAAACTGTAATATCATACAAGGAAAAACCAGCAAGTATTACATAAGTCTTTTCTCATATAACAGACCCTTCAGCTGACTAACAGGCCAAATAACCTTCTGTTGTTAGAGATACAGGAGCAGACAGTGAGAAATCTCCCTCTTCAATATACAGCTACATATTCCACAGATAATTACAGTTATCCGCTATGCAGATCAGGATTTGCTTGAGAATGTATTCCACAATGAAGAGGGATTCACTGCAGGAAGGAAAAGCAATGTTAGGATTAACTTTGTAAAAAAATATGGAAGAAATTTTACCTTCTGAAACAATTCTCTTAACTCCAACAGACTCAGCATATTCTCAAATACACACAGGCTCCTTATCAGTATAGCAATACTGCTCCTTCCTTATCAAGTTTCTACCTGCACCTGAATTAAAAATGTGAGATATACAGTCATTACACATAAAGGTCTTCTATATTTAGGCTTTGTATTGTGATGAACCATGTCCTGCTGCAATAACCAAAGCAGTGTTCCACAGGTACAATTTCTTTTTACTGATTAAAAATGCTGGGAAAAACCCAGACACTTTCATTTTTTCCACTGCAAAAATACTTCGCTTTATCATAATCTTGTAAACCATTTTATGGTTTATCTAAGTGGAATGTAGTAAGTATTTATGATCTTTTTTACACTTAACTAGCTCTCACAGTTGATTAATTGCAACTTAGTAGAATAATATTAGGGTTTTTGACAAGCATTTCTCTTGACAATCTCATTAGCTTATTTAATGATACAACAGTTTTGAAGATGGAAGAACATTAGATGACTCAAGAGCCATACCAAAGAGGAGTCTGTGTGACTCAGTGCTCTTTGCTAAGGAGAATAAACTACCTGTTATTTCAGAGGAGCTAGAGACTGCAAGATTATGCTGCATAACAGAAGCAAAGAGGTAAGCTACAGAACTTAGGTAAGGAAGAATTCTAAGGATTCCGTGGAAATAAAAATCCACTAATCTTTCTTTAAATCACAACAAATGACACTTGAGGGTTCCCCAGTGCAACAGATGAAGCATGACTGAACATGTCAGCAAAATGACTGCTCAGATGGTTTTCAGTTGCGTTCACTTGATCCTTCAGGGAGGAGAGCAAAGGGAACAAAATAATGAAATCAACAGATGCATCCAGGACATTATTATCTAAATTGCATGCATATTGAGACACAGAATTAATGGATATACTCTCTGAAAGCAGTTGGTATTGTGTCTCTTTGGGGTTTGAGGCTGGTGCAGCTGAGAAGGAATGCAAAGCAAAAGAACCAAGACAACTGAGAAAGACTGAAATGATTCCCATACATTTTAATATGTAGAGGGAGGTAAACAAAACTATAGCTACAGCCAACCCAGTAGCAATAGATAAGGAAGGATACTAAGAACATAAATAGTACTTAATATTGATTAAAACAGTAAGCAGGTGGTTCTGACTATGGCTGATTTTATTAGGAGACAGCGTGATCTAAAAGAAGCATCATAAATATTTGTACCCTAAAATGTCAATAAGTGATAATGACCAATAAAATGGGAAATTTGAATTTACAGCATAGGATGTGAGACCAAATACTATGAAGTAGGAATATGGAAATAAGAGAGATTGGCAGCTCTAAATAGTTTGCACCAGTAAGAGACACATGATAGTGGAGAAAAATAAAGTGTAGAACAATACACCTTTACCTATACATTAAACTAAGAAAATAAGTGATAACATGTAGAATATCTCCTTGATTAAAATTCTCTTTGAAAAGAGGACAATATTACCACATTAAAGTTGTACCCTATGGAAATAAAAACAAGTTATCAGTGAAATTTCAGGAATAACTGGACAAGAAACAATATTAAAACTATGCTGAAAACCAAAAATATTGAAGAGGTGGGGAAAAGTCCATTAGAGCTGTAAAATTAAAAAATATAAGTTGTATAGCACACATCTACAAACCTGATAATACAATTCAGAACTGTAATTTTACAACACTGATTAAAATTTTTTTTCTAAATTGGATTTGGCCAAAAAATACAATTAAGTAAACAACCGTATGCCTCCAAGACAACTGAAAAATTGAGTATTTCTTTTGCAGATCACAAATGAAGTAGAATTGTGGCACTGAGTAATCTAGCAACCTCAAACTGTAGTGAAGGAAGTTGGATCAGAACATTCTGTGGCAAGATTTTTTGTATTGCTTAACTATTAAAATGCAGAATTGTATAAAAGGAGGTGAAAAGACAATAAAACTCATGTTTTAATGTCCTCAAAGATGGTTAGTCACACAGGAACCCAGACTGCATAAGCACTGACCCTGGATTACTGCTTGTACTAAGGCAACAAGTCAAAGATGATGATAATTGAGGACTAGCAGTTCAGTAGATTGCTCCTGACCATTCTGTGGCCATAGATACAGCCAAGGTACTGATTAGGCTTCATGAAAGACTGTCACCCTTGAATCATTTTAACATAATTATGCTCTTTCAGCTACCATTTCCCTTTATTCGGCCTGCACAAAGCCAATTTAAATGCATTTCTTATAAATGGGCAATTTTCATTGGTATTGGACATGGTCTTGGGCATTTCAAGTTCAACATTTTTGTGATCAGACAGTTTTTGCATGGATTTACAATTTTGTTGGGGAGCTTTGCTGAATATTTAAAAATTCAGGTTCTTATTCTCCATAACCATTCAGTCAGTATACAGAGACAGAGAAAACAAGTGAATGCATGTGTTAGATGCATTTTTTAACATTGCTCTTATGTTTATTCCCCCCCCCCCAAGATCTTTCTTTTCATTTTTGTATTTTCTTCATTTTTCTGTTCAGTAAAGGGAGAAGCACATCTTTCTGTTTGTGTGCATAAGTGTAAAAAAACCACATCTTCAGACATTCCAAATTATAATTAAAATTAAGCAAGTCAAAGCTTTTTCATTAATAGAAGCACTGAGCAATTATAAATCTTTAACTCACTCTAAACTACCAAAAGCAACAGTACACCCGGCAAATATTAGAGAGAAACTCTATGCATCACTTTGTGCGATTTCGCACACTACTCAGTTACCCTGCTTCGTGTTCTTTTCTTGAGAGAAAGGTAAGTCAAGGCTTCTGCTGCAGTTCATTCGTTCTATACTTACGATCTAATAAGTGCTGTTTCTTACAAGTGATGAAATAGCTGATCAGGCACAGAATCAAGTCTTGCCTCTCTTCATCAAGTAATCACACCCAGTGCTTTCTGGGATGAATGATCAAACAAAAGGCCTGATTCTCAAAAACTCCTGGGCTATTTACATGCATAAGAGAAGGGTTGAATGAGGGATGTCAGTATCAGCCCCAAACAGAACAGTTCTGTGTATGAGTATCCCAAAATAAAAGTAAAAAGCAGAAAAGTATAGCAAGGTTCCATCTTTATTCAATATTATATAGCTAGTAACGTTGGCTGAAGTACTATCTTCAACTTGCACAAAGATGATATGATAAACCTGATATGTAACATATATAACGTTTTATTCTAACAAAATACAGATACAAAAGTACATTACTTCACATTTTGCAGTTTTAGAAAACAAACTAACATGTCAGGGTTACTGATAATGCCTTTTTAATTTAGAAAAACAACAAATAGAAAGAAGCAGGTATGTGTGGAAAACTGTTCACATTTTGGGTGGCTTTACACTTGGAGGTCAAGATTTTCTCCAGTTTTACAAGTCTATGTTAAGCTGACTAACAGTGTTAGGTTCCTATAACCAGTGGAATGGAGCCTGGCTTTGAGGCCACAGTAGGAAGCCCCCTTCCCTCAGTTACCTGGCCTTGAATTGGTTTTAAATAAATGCATTTGCACTGACATGTAGCTACAAATTAAGCCTCTTAATGCTACAGTAGGTTCACACTTCTTTACCCCACATTCTCTTCACATCCATATGTAATCTATACATATTCACTATTTCTATAATGATTGATAGTCCTCATCATGAGTAGACATACTTATTTGGACAGTATGTAAGATCTATTTTGGTTTGTTTATTATTTTTTTCCTGCTCTTTATATAATCTACCAATAAATCTTCTGAGCCAAGCAAAGCTCCAATATGTAATATATTTTTCCTCCTGACAGTCTTCTATCTCTACTCTGTTCAAATATTGAGCTGGTAAAACAATGCTGCCCTTACAGAATTGCAGTGTTTTATATTCAAGACTTAATAGGAAGCCATTCTGTGTCATCCATTCTTTTCCTTGAAAATCCAGTCATACACAAATTGGTGCATTGTATCAGATCTGTGAAGTATTTGGCTCAGGATCCCAACTCCCAGCAATAACAACCATCAAGTACAAGAGGTGGAAAAAAGTTTACAGAGGAGAGAACTTGTACTCACTGAAAGATGTTTTTATATAACCCCAGCCCATAATCATGAAGATTTTATGTCCTTCTAAATAGAAATTATAACAGGATTTAGCTGATATGGTAAATATGTAATCCATCTGTTATTCTTGCTGTATTCAAGAATAACCTTTGACAGCGAGTGCTGCAAGTGGGTTACATACTGCATTAATAACCTTGCAATCATTTTGAATTGCATACTTTTCAGTTTCACCGAACTTCACCTTAGAGTGCAGAAAAAAAAACCCACTCTGATCTTTCTTTTCCACCTCTTTCCAGTTAAGCACTAGATTCACATATTGACAATTAGCTGGACTTTAGTGAGTCACCTAAAGAGCTCTCTTGGGAATGTTACTTGTGAGAGATATTTTCTAAAATAAGGGATTGATCTAAGACCACCAGATCCACTGATGTGTCAATAAGATGTGCTCTAAATTCTTAGGAACTCCTGAAATTACCCACTCATTTAATAGGCCATAGGTAGAAGGTAGGCTGAGTAATAAACAGGAGTAGTTATAATTAATTCAATTACCAACTTAGCAAAAGTGCGATAATGATAAAAGTTTTGATTTAGATGTGGTGCCAAGAAGCTTTGTACACAGATTTGTTGAAACTTAGAACAGAAAAATATTATTCTTGCACACTGAGAACCTGATGAGTTCTGTGCTATTGTATCAATAGTAGTGATCATACTAAATTTGGGCAAACTTTTTAAAAAAACATACACTGTTCTGACTTTTCTTACTCCATGAAAGATATAGGCCATGCTAGTCTCCAACTCAGAAATCTCTAGTTCTGTTGCATCAAAATAAATGAGTGAGAAAACCAGCATAGTGGCTGCATAAAAGTAAATTTTGCACCTATTCAAGCAACAGATAATTATAGAAATCATGGTGCACAAAATTATTTCTAGTGTGGCTATATGTTCAAAATTCAGAGTTACAATCTTCTATCATTCATTTGTACAGATATCTGCAGATATTTTGTAAAAATATCAAGGTGCCTGATGTCAGCACTTGCACTTTTCCCAGTTCATAATTTGATTTGCAACCTCTATAGCTTTATTATACTTCCACAAAATTTATCTACATTGTCATAGCATTCAGCTGCTCTGTGGTCTCAATTTACAGTCCTCCAATGTAATCAAAGCATTTGTTGTGGGTTTATAATATATTCAGTGATCAATATTTCCAACTGTCTCATCTCTCCCCCAACTCCAAATCTATTTTGTTCCTAAAGATAACACTAAAAAAAAATGAAACAATTCTCTCTAAAGCAGAGTAGTATACAGACAGAAGAAAGCTCACATTTGATCTGAATTTGCCTCTAACCCTACAACACCAGGTTAGAATTTCAAATAAAGGCCTTTCTTTAAAGGAATTGAACTTTTATTAAACAATCTTCCATAGTGTCAGTGACTTAACTCACTTTAACAAGAAAAGACAGACTTAAACTCTGTTCTTAATATCATTGTCTCTTTTTACATTAAACTTTGGGTCTTTCAGACAGTGAAACATCATACAGTAGTGTCATATGGAATTTGCCTACGAATATGAATGCATTTAATAGTGCTATGTTGGGGTCTATCTCTTTTGTTGCTTTTTGTAGTAAATTTAACCCTGGCTGATAGTAATCTTTATTTTCTTAGGGAGTCTTGATTCTTTAAGTTGTAATAAATATTAATATCTAATTGTAATGCTGTGAAAGTTCTGGTTCTGTTCCTTTAAAACAAAAAGGACTTCTCACAGATAGCACTTGCACATAGATTTGACTATTTTCCACTGATGTATGTGCAAATATGAATAGCCAGGACTAAGAAGCATAAGTTAAATATCCCCTCTGAGAATCTAAACTGGAAGTGCTTTAAAGGGACATTTGAAAATTGATCATAAATATAGGCCTTCTCTTCAGTAGATTATAATTGATCAACAAAGATATAAAGTTAAGCTTTTTTGGTCTTGCTGAATGTAGAAAGAAGGTATTTTATAATTGAAGAACCACTTAATGGAAGTTCTTAAAGCACATCAATAATGCCAGAAGATCTCCCACTACACGCTGTGTTCTTCCCCAATTACACCCAGTTTAATCTATTTGAAAAGATGATTTCTCATTAAAAACTAAAAGGAGGTAAGATAAAGGCAGTAATAAAGGAATAGTATGTCTAAGGTATGATTGACTTGTAATTTTTGTTCTATGAGAGTTTACTGGTTTTGGAGTAAAAGATTTACAGTTCAGCAGAAAAGAACAGCTTTTGTTTTCTTTCTCCTGTTATTTCTACATAATATTCAAAGCTAATGAATGACTGACTAATAGTCAATATGAAGAAATTCAAGAGTAAAACCAGAAAGGGAAGTGACTTTTCATGTTCAAATAGATGTGAATCATTTGAAAAATTAAAGGACAAAACCTGTTGGGTATAAAATACACATTTAACCCTCAGTTGCATACATTCTTACCTTTTAGAGACCTCATTTAAAAAATGCGTCTGACTGAAGTAATCTCTCACCCATTAATGGACAGAGACAGATATTATAAAAGCAATTTGGTGAAGGATTGATTTTAGGTTTTCCAGGTAGACTGTTCTACAATATTTAGTGTCACTCATCAGGTTTTTTCTTGATAGAAACTGTAAAAACAAAGAACATTAATCCAGTATTAGTATGCTTAACACTCATTAACTGAGGCTGTTTACATTCACCCTCAAAGGCATTCTCAATGCAAAATTCCCTGATCATCCCCTCTGGCTTGGAGTCTAAGAGTGTAATTGGAAATCCTGGGAGTGCTCATCTGGAGGGAATGTCAGGTCTAGTCAACGTCCTCCTCTGTAGTTTCAGGCAGTCTAGACCCACATGCACTGATTTAAAGACACTTCCTAAAGAACACACACAGTTATGCCCTCAAGCTGGGCTGCAGAGATACTGTACCTGTGGCTCTCACTGCAGAACTTCACCCATGGTTGCTGCTAGCATCTTTTTTCACCTTTACAGTGGCAATGGCAAAATAACTTGTCTGATTTTTCACAAGATCCTCTGCTTTTGGAGTTCCTGTTCAATACCGCAGCTATCATCTTGCTTCTTGGCCAGCAACCTCTTTAAAGCAGGAATTAAAGCTTCTGGTGAAACTGCAAATCATGGCATGCCTGCATGAAAATGTAGCAAAAGTACATGTTCCCATTGGCCCTTGACAGCTGCTGAACTGAGTTTGATGGATTCCCACTTTGCTCTTTTCCTTCCTTGCGTTTGTTCCTATCACTTATTTCAGAACAAGTAACAGGGCTGCTCATAGCTAATATGAAGAACAGCTCTGGTTCACAATAAAAACAATTTTAATTGGAGATTGACCCTTTAACCTTTACTTGCACGTAAAAGATATCCTATTACACATGCATCCCACATTTCTGCATTTGTCCCAGTGTGCCCAGATCTTTTAAATTTCATTCAACTCAGCAGTGAAACTGTTAAGGAGACAGGTGAAATACTGGTTCATATAACTTACAGAGATGTTTCATTCCTGGTCCAGATTTTGGTAAGCTTGGTCTGTGCTGACATATTAGAGCCACAACTTAGCAGGGTAATTCATACAACAATGGCATAGCTGCTTGAAAGACAGATTCACTCCCAGTATTTGTTTTCATCAGTCCTAGTAACACTTTGTCTGTTACATTTTCATCTGGTTTCCTAATCCCCCTTACAAATTTGCCTCAGATTCATATAAAATTCACTTTACAGTGAAGTTGCCCCCTAGGAACAGAAGACTGGAAAGACTGTTAATACAAAAGACTACTGGGCACTCCAGTCATGGAGCAATCCTGAGGAACAGTTTATCAGAACAATGAAGGAATTCCCCAACTTCACATCATAGAATCAGTAGTTATGGGAAATCTGTGCAGACCTGAGAAAATATGGGATACAAACAATCTTGCAGAGGACACACAGACATCACCAGATGTGTTTTATTCCCGCTAAGTAAATTACTCAGTGGTACAGAGAAGCTGAGAAGAGGATTGTTGGAACCAGTGCAATACTCAACATGGCGACATGCATATCAATATACAATAAGAACAGTGAATAGGACTAAGAATCACTTCATTTACTGTGAAGTGACACTGTGCCCTTCCACAGTCAGAAAAAAATATTTTGAAGGAGTGTTTTAAGGGCTAGAGAAGTCAATGGTGGCATTCAGTCAGGCATTTGAAGGCATAACTAGTTTTATTTTCCCTTCTTAAAGTCATGTTTGATGTGACTATGACCCTACCATGATCCACAAGTTGGAGCAATTCCACAGCCAGAAATACTAGGTTGATATCCAGTCATTTTGACTTGATAGGTTTGGGAAGAACATGTGCAGTGTCAGTGGCAAATTATATTAAATTCATGAGCAAAAGAGAACACCTAACCCACAAAACTCAACAGTTCAGATGGCTAAACTCTGAGACTTTTCTTGTTTATCCATCATTAGTACTTAATGCAGCTTACAGTAATCATTTTATGCAGAGCTATAACATATGAAAGCAGGCATCTGCATCTTATTATTTTTTATCATTATCTCCTTTGACTTAATGACTGTATTACAGTAACAAAACTAAGCAAATTCAAACCCCAAAAGATTTCTCTGCCCATCTCAAACCAGTTAAAAACCCTAATGCAACATCTATATGAAAACACATGTAGCTTTATTAACACAAGATAAAATTAAAATATCACCAATAATAATTTACTCTTAATTTACTACTTCTACAGAAAAGTGTGAGAAAGGAAAACAAGTGACAGTTAGACCTCCCTCTTGCTTTTTATCTGAAAACTTTTCTATTTGTCAGAACACTAACCATCCCTAGACACAAGTGTTTCTGTGCTTTTTTTAGAGGTCTTTTCCTACATGAAAAGAGTCTTTTCTCTGCCTTGTCACCATTTCCTTTGTATGGACACAAATTCATTGCTTGGTTATTGACTTGGAAATCAAAGAGGGCAGAGGTATAGTGATTTGTGTGATCTTTGTACCAAATGCCTCTCATAAATAATTGCCCCTGTTGGGCAACATGATGATAGTTTTGCTTGTGGGGAGTAGCACCACAAGAAATAGGAACAAAGGAAGAGGCACATGGTGTACAAAAGGTTGTAATGGTAAGTTAGGAAAACCCACAGAATTCTTACCACTTACAGAAAGGCTATAGAGGAGAATTTCAGAATACAGCTGAGCTAACCCATTTAGTACAGAAGGAAAGTGTAGCTTCCCATCACACTCACTGCTAGCAAAACAGAATCTGGTTGGTCCTGTCTGAGCAACACCAAGATGTCTGCAAGTTCTGGATTTTATGTAAAGCAGCATTCTTAGTTCATTAAATGTATTCTTGTAAGCATCAGCCTCAAAAAACACCACTCATGTCTGAAAAATTTTTTATCATTGGTCAGAAAATGTGACCATACTAATGCATAGATGATGCTCCCCGACATCTAGGCCTTGCCCAAGATGGCCCTGCTATCTCACTTTTAATTCGTATTCAAAATACCTGTCAAATGCTCATATCAATAAGTCAATACAGTTTTATTTTGCAACTGAATGTTCTGGGTTTAGATGGAGGCATCAAAGAAAGAGATATGATTTAAACCAGAGAAAGCAGAGATGAAGTAATAATGCTTATCACAGATTTTTTGCACAGATTTTTTTATTCTTATGATACTTTCATTCCTGAAGCCAGTTACTATCTGATAGGGAGCATGAAAAGATACCAGCAACAAGTAGTTAACATTTTAATCATTGGAGAATGTCATAAACACAGGTTCATAATTTTAAAGCAGCATACTGAACTCAAATCCACTGAAGAGTTTTTTCCTCTTCATTACACGATGAAATTAATTGCATTGAGCTTTAAACAGAAATTGAAAACAGTCTAAACATCATTCCTAAGTAAAGGAACAAATTCAGCTTTGATTGAACCCAAAATCTTTCTAGACCACAAAACAGACAGTGCAAAGAACCAGAAAAAATTACTCTGACCTCCTGTGAAGCAGGACAGAGCAATCTTTTCTGGTCTGTTTGTAGTCACTGGCTGTATTTATGTAGCTGTTGTAAGAGACACAAAGATAGTAGAGGTTCGGGGAGGGGATTTTGGGGGCGATTGTGTCATTTTGTTGGGGTTGTTTTTTGCCTGCCCTATTTGAAACCTGCGGTTCCCACTGGGGAATAAATATATGCATAAAGACCCACAAGGGAAGCAGAACAGCAAGGGGCTAATCAACCCAGCAGTAATATAACAGAAGGTACTATGACTGAAACTCTCTGTTGAAACCAATGACAAAATATCTTTCTTTTCAGCGTAGCCAGAAAATATTACAGGTGAGAACTACTTTATCACTTACAAGCATCAGTCTGAAATTCCTTTTCATTTGGTTCCTTTTTGTTACACAGAACTAGTTATAGCCACCACTGAAGCAGAATATTAAGGAAACAAAACTCGTTCAGACTTTAGAGGAGCTACTGCAGGCTTCACAAATTCATATCCTTGGGCTGCAGAATATGTAGAAGCTAAACGCATTCCGTGTTATAGGTACCAAGCATTTGAAGACAGACAACAATCAGATTGTCAGCCTCCAACTTATAGAACTAAAAAACCCACAATCCTGTCCTTGGATTTAACATATTTTGGTAATATGTAATAGGAAAAAAGCCCACAAAAAATCCAATATCCTCAGAATTTGTTCATATCATGGAAAAGTACAGGTGGATTAACACTGTCCTAGTTTTTAGGTGTCTTCCTAAAGAAGCAGTTCCATGCCCAAAGTCCTTCTCTGTACTTTTTAATTTTCTACTGTATTTTCTTTGAGAAGGAAATTCTCTATACTCTTAAACTTCAGTTATTACAGTGGCAAGTGGCAAGGGAATTAAAAGCTTTGTTTGATATATAAACATACAATGACAAAAAAAGAAATTTAGTACTATATTCACAGAGGAATAAAAAGAACATTGAGAATAGGCTTGTGGTTAGTCATGTCATGTTACTTAGTTATTCACATAAGTAGAGCACCTGGACAGAACAAGCAAGAGGGGAAACAAAATAAATTTGATGGTACAGAGAACAGGGCAATAAGAAACATCTGAAGTACAGCAGTGCCAGACAACATAAGGGAGTAGAACTTTATGGTAACAGTTTAGAATTTGCTCAGGAACAATTGTGATCAGTCAGTAGCATGCTGCAGAGAGCCCACTGAGCTTTCTCTCTCCTTGAATTGTATGTAGTCATCCAAGCCTGTCAGAATAACTAAGCTGTGTTAGTTTTAGCAGAAGGCAGTATTTTTAAGGAAACCAGGTGACTAAAGGGACTCAAGGTATAAACCAGAGAAAAAGAGGTATTCTAGACCTTATCTGCTTTAACTTCAAAGCTAGGTAAAGAGATGAGAGAAATTACTAGAAGGTCTGACAAAAGGACACATTATAGATAGGGTTTCAAGTGAAAGCCCATCTTCAGCTGACACAGTTGTATTTCTGGAACCATGGAAGGGCAAAACTTCTTGTATCCCTGGAATGTGAAGAGGCATTAAAAAAGACTGAGGAATAGGTACAATAGAACAAGAAAGTACAATTTTGACAAGGGCAAAACTAAAAGAAGAGAATTCTTAAGAATGAGAAAAGAAAAATAAGGATTTAGTACGGTGTCTGGGACAGGTGAAAACAAAGATTGAGACAAAAATGGTCAGACAAAAGAAAGCATTTCTGTCATAAGAAAATAAGTGTACTCTTTTTGAAACACGAAATCTAATGTAAAAGGCACATATTCAGCAGTATGGATTCATGTAGATGTGAAAAGAAAAAACATACTTATTATGAAAAGTGTAGAGGTCTTCCCTTTATCTTTGCTCTTTTATGTATCAATACTTCTACTAATAAAAAAGGCATAAGCTTTAAAGTACAAATGATGAGAGACAGAGATGACAGCCCACAATCAAGAAGTTAGATCAGGTTGGCACGCAAAGTATGTGGGGTGCTGTGGACAGGTAAGCCACTGTAAAATAGAAAATGGCTGAAAAGACCCCCACCTTGAGCACATTCACAGAAACAAGGAAACATCTACAGAACTACGTTATGGAGAAGCTTTCATAGCTTTTCTGGGAAATGAGCACAACTGAGTGCCTTCCTGAAAGGCAGGCAGCATGGGGAGGAAACAAGAGAATTTAAAGGTGTGCATATGGTCACAGAGTTGCAGTCTACTTGGGATCACAGGCACATTGTGGAACACCTTATGTGACTGGAGTGTTGCAGTAAGTTGCAGGCTCTTTAGGAAGAGGAGGCTAAGGTGGAGAGGAGGGGGAGCTGCATTTGTGTGAGGCTGCAGACAGGACACGTGGAGCTTTGCCTTGGGATGGGTGATGAGCCACCTGATAGTTTATAGATTAGAATTAGTGGGCTGACCAATATGGACATGTTGTTGTGAGTATCTGCAATGGACTTCCTGATTGAAGAAGGCCTTATCTATTTTTTTCTTCCCAGACAACTGGAAGAAGTTTCATATTCACAGGCCCTGGCCCTCATGGGGGGCTTTAATCACCTTGATATGTGCCAGAGGGACAACTCAGCAGCACACAACTATAAGGTCTCTTGAATGCATTGCTGATGACCTTATGACACAAGTGATAAGGAGCTGATTAGGGGAGACTCTTTACTGAATTTAACACTTGCAAACAAGGTAAAAGTGGTTAGGGATGTGATAGCTGTGGGCAGCCTTGCCTGCAGTGATCATGAGATTATGGACTTCAGTATCTTGATAGAAGGCAACAATGCAAATAGCAGGATCACAGCACTGGACTTCAAGAGAACAGACTCCAGCCTGTTGAGGGAATTTGTTGTAAGCTATGGAATATGGTTCTGGAGAGACAAGAGTATGGAAGAGCTGGATTTTCAAGGGCTGGCATCACCAAGTTCAAAAATGGACCATGCCCATATACAGGAAGTAAGCAAAGGCAGCAGGAAGCCTGCATGGATGAACAAAGAGCTCCTGACAAAATCTGGGCATAAGAAGGAACCACACAAGAGGTAGAAGCAGGATTTGGTTACCCAGGGCAAATGTGTGTCCATGTGTGCAGGGACAGTATAGGACAGGCAAAACACATCTGGGGTTGAAACTTGGAAGGTACATGAAAGGCAACAATAAGGTGGGCTTCTACAGGCACGTCAGCAGCAGAAGACTAGGGACAGTGTGAATGTACTACTGGTGACAAAGGACACAGAAAAGGCCAATAGTCTTCAAGCCTGTGTTGTCTTAGTCTTTGCTAGTCAGACTGGCCTTCAGGAACCCCAGATCCCTGAAAACAGTGGGACAGTCCAGAGCAAGGAAGAGATCAAGTTCAGGCAAACTGTACACATAGAAGTCCATGGGACAGAGGAAGCTGGTTGACACTACTGCAAAGCCACTCAGTCTTTGAAAGGTGATCACACTGACTGGAGGAGGTTCCTGAGGATTGGAGTAAAGCAAGTGTCACTCCCACCATCAAGAAGGACAAAAGATAGCCAGGAAACTACAGACCAGTTAGCCTCACCTCAAAAAGTGACAGAGAAAGTAATTATGAAAGCCATTTTCAAATATATGAAGGATAAGAAGGTGACTGATAGTAGTTGGTATGTATTTCTGAGGGAGAAATCACGCCTGGACAACCTTCTCAGGTAGAGGTGACTTGGTGAATGAAGGGAGAGCTCAATATTAGAAATGCTTTTGATACTGTCCCTCACAACATTTTCAGGGGCAAACTGATGAAGTATAGGGTAGACAAATGTGCAGTGAAGGGGATGGAAACCTGGCTGAACTGCCAAGCTCAAAAGCTGCATCATCAGCGTAAAGTCCTGCTGGAGGCCAGTCATTAGTGTTACACCCTGTAAAATTTGTATTTTTAGAATTGCAACATAAACTATAAAGCTATTAATTGTTTGTGTAAACATTTTACGTATTCTCATGTAATTCCTAAAATGTCCAGTTTTTCCTTTGATTAGTATCAACTGTTGTAAATTTAGTCTGTTTTTCACAACAGCAACAAAATAGCATGTTACGACCCCTTCCACATATTTTGAATATAGTCATATAGGAGTATGTAGCTCCACTAGACCAGGAAAATTAAGCTGATACAACAGAAATTAAAATCAGATGGGCTGAATCCCACTGAAAAATTTGAAACCTATTCCTGCACAAAAAATACCAATAATCTTCAAAGAACAAAAGAATGTGTTCAAATTACATAAATAAAAGTTTTATCTTGCTATGTTTTTGCAAAACATAATACTGTTAAGAACCAAGAAATTGGCACAGAACTTAAAATATAATTCCAAATTTTCTTGTTTGCAAAAGGAAGGAGGAAAGCACAGTAAGTAAAATGGGACCTTTTCAAGTAAATATCAATTCAAAGAATGTGACTGTAGATATTTAATAAATAATTAAGGGAAGATGCTTAGACCTGGACTCAAATATGCTTCTAACTGAAGTTAAAGATTAGTAGGCAGCAACCTTTTGCCAGTAAATTGAAGAACTTAAGATAGCATTTTGTACATATCCATAAACATAAGCCTGCACTTCCCCGAGATAGGCATAGTACAAAGAACCACAGGATCCTGGATAGGGATCTAAATCAAATCTCTAAGCTTTAACTTAAATGTAGCTTCTATTCTTTTGATTCCAACACACATGATTTATGTTTTACTACATGGATTTTTAACGTGAAGTTCAATAGAGATCTGATAATGTGAAATATACCATCTGATCTGATAATGCTCTGTAGATCGATCCATTTGTGAAATGAAGAGGTGAGGAAGTTGTCCCATAAAAATGGTCATAAATTTATTTCTGAGTAAAGAGAACCAGTTTTTAAGGACATAACTTAAAAAGTATTTTTAAATTAATTATGAAAATGACAGTGAAAGCAGTGTATTTTGAGAACCCCTGTGTGATTAAGAAAGAGCCGAGTATTTGAAAGAAAGACATAGAAGAGTAAGAAATTAGACTTAGCCTTTCCTTCTCTTCTGCCTCCAGGCTTACAACACTTACAACTCAAAAAAAAATTTCTTAAATGACTGGAATATTATAGAAACATAATATCAAACAAAACACTTCATGGCAACTTGCACATCTGAAAAGTTCAGCATTCAAAAACCCGATTATTTTCTAAAAAGTAGTGTGAAAAGTCTAAGAGAACACAGAACAGTCACACTAGAAATAAACAACAGGTATTTTAACCAAACCAGATAAAATTTCTACTACTGCATGTTCTTGCTACTGGTTACCACTCAAGATTACCTTTGCTCCACTAATTTAACACTGTGAATGGTGCATAGGCATTCACTCAGTGAATGCCTAGTTAGTTCTGGCATCATAGATAAGTATGAGAAGTAGAAGAGTTGCACATACCGAGTGAGATCTTGCCTAATACCTTCAGCTTCTGGTCACTACATTACTTTTTGTATTCCAGGCAAGTACAATACATAAACAATTATACTTCCTAAGGAACAAAAGTCTCATCTTTCTTACATTCAGTTTTCCTACTGAAGTCCCAAAATATTAAGATTATAGATACCCTGTTGCCTTCTTACACACAGATAAAGCATTCCAGAACTTAATAAATGAGAAGAGTCCAAAGATACCATTAGAAAGATTCTTGAAACTATGCCATTTGGACATTCAAGAAATAGCTCAACATTATTATGTTTTTCAGTTGTTATATGACAAAAAATGCCTGAAGAGTAGGATATGCTGATAAATATTTTCACATACTAAGCAGAGGTAGTTTACACAAACTCTGTGGCATATGAAGGTACAAACCCCAAGCAAGATCCCCCATTGCATACATAAGTGCCAGTTATATACAATCATTTACCCACCCAAATTCTGCCCTGGAATATACCAACCTGCAGCAAAGCACCTTTGCAAGTAGTTCACACTCCCCCAAACTGCTTACTCTCCCCAATCTAAGGAGGTTCCTACTTCCCTGATACTTAAGCTGTGGGAGGCTTTGGGCACGCCCCTCATTGCAGGCAGGTGTGCACAGAATTGATTTACAGGTGAGCTCAGGGAGTCAGATTTAGTGTTAGTTGTTTCCTCACTATGTTTTAAGTCATAATTGCTCTGCAACCTGGCATCCACACAATAAACAAAACCTTTTCTCAGAAAGGGCCCTTACAATTCCCCCTTTTTTGTTTGTTAAATTGGTAAGGTTAAGGCTGTGTGAATTTGAACTGGCATAGCTTGATGGATAGCTGGTTCATATCAGGTTCACCAAACACGATAGACCTATACAATGGCCCAAACCCCTAGCAATATAACAAACCCACACATCAATATTTTTCATATCACATCCTAACTTATTCAATGTGGTTAAAGCTCATGCAGTGGCGATGCCAGGTACAAGGAGAGAAGTGGCAGGAAGATCCGCATTATTCTGGCTTGTTCTCTGGCTCACCGTTTGTAGGAGGTCTGTGATCAGCTGGTCAAACGAGCCAAGCAGGGATCCACCAAGGCCCTTGATGTATATTTTTCATGTTCATTAAATTATCCATTGTCTGTGCTGTAGCTCAGTCCCAGCACTCCATTATCCAAACTGTATACTGCATAAAGGTGATTATCATAGGACACAGCACTTTCCAATCATATGGGGTCATAACATATCTTTCTGCCATGGCAGTGTACAAGTTCATGGTAAATGCTGATCTGAGTCGAAAAATCTTTAACTAAGTGTGTGAGCTCTTTTATAGCTTCATATGGGAGTTGTTCTCACACAGCTGGTCACTCTACCTGGTATCGGACAGGGAACACACCGAATAATTGCACGTCTCCCTTTTGCATAGCCTTCTTTCTGCACTGATCTAATGCACTGTAGTATACTCTCTCTTGCTTTCAGAACTGCTTCAGCTCAAGCCTCTCTTCAGGTGTTTATCAATAAAATGCATAGTACAATTTAAATCTACAGATCTAGTCACACTTGCAAAACAGCACAGAAAAGATTCAAGTTTTTCTCTTGCTCCTTGCTGCAAATACATGAATGAAATTCATACAGCCTCTACGGAATGTGCCGACTTAGCTGGTTTTGCCCAAAATGCAGAATCTGTAGGTGAGGGTGATATCAACTGTTTCAGTCCAAAACATTCATATGATTTTTCTGTTCCCAATTTTTCTATTCCCATATTAATCATTGTCCCATGGTTCCCAGCCAACCACCTACCATCCTGTGGTGGTGATGAGAGTGCTCGCTTATCTGTCTTCACGTATCCATCTTCCTTGGTTCAGCTGGTCTATGCCACCAGTTTGTTTTCTTTTTCCTCAAGTCCCTTTTCAGGTGCCATTTGTGGCATGTGAAGGCTGGGACCCAGAGTGAGATCCCCCCATTGCATACATAAGTGCCAGTTATATACAATCACTAATCCACCCAAAATCCCAAATCAAAATACAAGGAAACTGAAATCAAACTACTGTGGTTTCTTACTCTTTTCTTCCAAATTATGGAGACCCATATTTAAAAAACAAAACAAAACAAAAAAACCCACCCAACCAACCAACCAGCAACAAAAAATGTGCATGTTACACAATAAGTATAGACATTATATGTAGGTGCAGGTTCTGCTGGTAACCAATAATCAAGAAAAGTAAAAATTAATAAAGAATCTCAAAGATGATGGTTAATAAGTTGGAAATTGTGCTATTAATTCTAGTTGAACAAGAGTGGGTATGTAAATAATCTGACCTTATGTGGGCAATGTGCATTCTTACTAAGGTGTGTAGATCTCATGGGTCTTGGAAAAAAGTGTAGGACTTCAATTTTGACCCACTGATGCAGCAAATTAAAAAAGTTTAAGACATCTGGAACAAATATGCAATCCTGTAGGCAGAGAAAATTACTACTATTAGAAGGAATGTTCTGCCTAGATTGCCATTATTACTGTTTCCACCTGTCTCAGTAGTACTCCTTGGCATAACTGCCATGGAGAAAGAAAGTATGATCTTCAGTTTTATAAGAAATAAAAAGACTGGATAATTCAGCTGCAAAGGCCAGCTTCACAGAGTAGTCCAGCAGTGCCAGGTATAGATTCTGGCTCCTGGTGCAAAACTGCAGAGATTTGAGTCAAATCAAGACTGAATTTACAAAGACAGGTCTTGACCAAGAAGATCCCTGCCAACACATCAAGGTGCAGTCCAGACAATGATTAAACAGTAGTTTGGCTGACTGTTGTTTCAGGTTCAAGGGTCTATGCATTAATTCTAGCTAGAATATCTCTGTTTTTGTGTATTTAGAAGAGTATCCTCAAAGTACTTGTTTTTAAACTTAGTCTTAAAATTTCCACTGGTTCAGACACAAGAAACAGTAACAAAAAGGGTAAACAAGTTGCACAAATGCTGGGAATATTATGTAGCGATACTATTCACAGGACATGAAAAGGATAAAAGGCAATGTCATCATGCAGATAGTGGGTTGATGAAGCAACAGCAGCAGAAAGAAAACAGAGGTGATAATAGGCCAGAGGGAATAACTAAGGAAGGAGGGGAAAGAAAATTATGAAGGGGGGATATAGCAGAGTCTGAGTGAACAAATGTAGGAAACACTATTTGCATATGACATGAAAAGGTTGCACCATCCATGCATAGGTAGAATTTATAAACAGTCATGAAAGAAACACAGGTAATTATATTAATGAATACATGAATACATGAATGATTTTAACTTTTTTTCTGGATTTGTTTAGTTTTGTTTACACAGAATAAACAACCTGTTATTAATAACTTTTGGTTTGTTTATCTCAGCCATACTATTCCCTCAGGCATGTGAAGAATATTTATGTGATAGTGGTTACAATAATATCTCTGAACCCAGACACTTCCCCAAATTACCAATAATTCATCAGAACTAGTCCCTGTTTTTTCAGATTCATCTACAGTCTTCACCTCTTGTAAAAAACATTCATTCCCACACAGATTACACATGAAACACTTGATTGTGGTTTAGCAAAGTAAATTATAGGAAGCTTTCAAAAGTGTTACTCTGTAGGTCTTACATATAAACAAGCATAACTGTGGTACTGACCTTGCTTTTATTAATGGTTTTAAAAATTCTCACCCTAAAAGCTTAACCACTTGGTTTTGCTGGGTTTCATTAACCGTAGAGATATAAAAAAGAAAAATCCCAACAAAATATCACTGTAACAGGGACAGTCCCTCTTCCATGATGTGCCCCTGTAAGAGTCTGCAATGAAAAAAATGAACAGTGGAGGCAAAGAGAGAAGGTGATCTGGGGCATAATGAGTGCTTGGAAGGGGTGGAATACTTGCCACCCTACCTACTCACACATACCTACAGAAGTGACAGTGCACATATTTCGTCCTTCCTTCTCTTAATAAGCATTCATGAATAGCCTTTGTGTCTGGGAGTTCTGTATTCCAAGGCTAGAATATTAAAGAGGATAACATTTCTGCATACTGCATGGCTGGGTTTTTTCTGAAATAGGTTTTAGACATTTGTAATTAACATGAAATAAGTTAGCAGAGCAAAGGAAATATCAAAATGCCATGCAGTCGCCTTGCTAGAAAGTCATGAGCAGCTTCTTTTGCTCAGATCAAGACTGAAACAGTCTTAATTATTTTTTTTTAAAGTCATATAGTGAATCTTACGTAAGTAGGGTAAATTGCCTTAAAAAGCATTTCTACTTCCATGCATAATTAAACCAATACTCACTCATGTCAAAACAAATCCGAACACAACTTCTGGTACACACAATTAGCAATGAAGGAGTGACTCATACAGACTAAAGGACAACTGTTAAGGGAAAGGTTAACTTTTTAAATCTTCCTTTCTGTTCCTCATGGCACTAAAGAATGTAGAAAGAAATTTAAATGTTTTTCATGATGAGATTCTTGATAGGTTTTGCAAGGTCAATAAGAATTAAATATTAAGTTTTGTTTTGTCTCTGGTCAGTCACTTCAGTGACAGTTGACACTGTAAGTAAATTTTGCTTTCATGTAGTTATGCAGAGGAATAGTGATACTGTGTTTTGAATTTTAAAAAATGGAAGTCTAATAACACATCTTTGGGTTTTATTTCCCCAACATTTTTATTATCACATAAATATGCCTGTGTGCTATGCTTGTAATCACAGACCAGAAATGTTTCGGCTGCTGGCTAAAGTGCTTTCTTTCTGGTATTGGAACATCATGATGTGAGTACACTAAACTAAGCAAAAAGCTTGACACAGATAATTGCAAAATGCTGTCTACTGCTGCCTGTAAAGACTTACAAACAGTAACAGTTAAATCTCACTGTACTTGTTACTTCCAAAAGCAATCAGTCATACAGTGGCACATTGAGCAGACTTCCCTGCATACACTGGGGTGTATTGCTGAGGTTACAAGATTCCACCATTTTACTAAAGTTTGTGATATATTTCTTGCACCATGTAGAATGAAGATTGTTGCTACTGTTCTCACAGCTTCGCCTGCACTGTCCTTGCTCTAACTTAAAGCTACTTGCCTGATCATTTAGCATTTTGAGCACATGTTCCTCCCTTTAGCAGGAAAGAACAAAAAGGAAGATTGTGAGGCTGGTCCTTCAGTGGACAGATGATGTGAAGACTACTGGCAATAAGAAAGGCCTGCCAGAATTATCTCACCCCTGAAAGCCTACTTACCTTACTAGTAGCACAACTGAAACCTCTGGAGCTAATGCACAGGAATCTGAAACTACTTGCAGAGTAGGGGACTGCAAGGAGAAGGCAGGGAGGCAACAGCAGGGGAGGAGATAGATGGCACATACTTTTGGACATGCGAGCACCCACCATCATGAAGACATTCCAAAGAGGAGCTGAGCACACCAGATTTCATCAGTCTGTGCCAGTGCAGCTCATAACAGTGTATTTAGCATAATTGTCAAGGCTGTAAAAGACTGTAGATCCTGTTCTTATCACATGATATAGTGAGCCACCACATGGGAATACCCATCTGTACTGTCAGTGGCACAAACTCTTCTGTTTACAGCTAGTGACTGTAGCAACCACAGGTCATCAAATGAGTCTCTGCTTCCTGACATGAATACAAAGTGTAACTTAATAGCTCTGCCCAAAATACCTGTTTCAGTGTTGCATGGAGAAACGGCTGGCAATGAGCAAACAAAATGTCCCAACAACCCAATGCATTGAAACTCCTCTGCATCCTTGATTGACTTGTCTGCAAAGCAAAGAGCTGTGCCAAAATTTCTCAATGTGATTTTTAGTGAAAATTATGGCCTGCAGACTCTCTTACTTTCTCTCACACAATCCTGTTCTGATCAGTTTTATTTTTTACATGAAACAGAGCAGATTCTTTTTGCTGTTGCCATAACAACGAGCAGAAATGTCACCACCATGGTCAAAATTCCCTGACATTCATGTTAAGAAGACCTCTGAGCGAGCAAACCCTTCCTTTCTTCAGTATGATTCCTGACTTTTTCATCTAAATCAGCAGTAATCCTGTCAGGAATGACTGGTGCTCTGCTTTTGGACAGCGTCCCCACCTCAGGGATGCTGGAAAAGCCTTTCCTGTTCTAGAAGGCACCAGATTTGGTGTGGGTGCTAGCCATGTACACCCAGAACTGTGAGGTGGTGACCAATGTGAACTTGTTTGTAAATGTTTCAGCAGCTCAGTGATTCTTCCAAAACATATTTTGTTTGGATTTTAGTTAAGTCACTTTTCTGATTTATTGACGTTAGTGGTCACTTTTCCTGAATATATGCCATTGGATCCTCCAGTTCCTGCCTGAAATGAACTGAATATTGATTGTGAGAATGCTAAATAGACTGAAACCAACAGCAGACATCAACAGGCAAAGTTCCTTACATAGGTCTCATGTAAATCATGACATTGTGTATGGAAAAGAGACAGGAGGCAAGAAGGAAAACACAAAGAAAGTTTTTTATAAGTGTACAACAGTGATAGTACAATATGTGTAGATCAAATGCATCCATTATGGCATGCATGTGGATACTTTGTGCCAGATCATCTTTGTTTACAGACCTTGAAGATCCAGTAAAATAAGATGGACATAGCCATAGCTGAATATAAACATTCTTCATTTTTTCTTCCTCTGTTGGAATATATACAGCAAGCTTAAGTCTAATTCTCATTTTTTCCCAAATCTGAACTGAATATACCTTGATAACTTGGACTGGCATCTAAAGAAATCAAAATCTATATCTGAATGTTTTCAGCATGTTGTAAATTTGATTTATCTTATTGTAGAATCACTCTCATATTAGAGAATTTAATAATTTAATACTAGAAAGTGATGACCTTCTTTTAAACAGAAATAGTTTTGTGAGATACTTATTGTGAAAATAGAATGGTTAGAAAGGAATGAAATTAGGATCTGATGTAATATTTGTTTCCGAAACCGGAACAGAGTTCAGTGGGAATCTGGCATTTCCTTATCTTCTGATTTGCCTTAAAGATTTACAGTTCATAATGGTATAACAGTCAGCAGACATCCAAAACAGCCAATGTCTTACTCCTATAGTGACAGCCTATATGAATCAGGACCTGATCAACCGTACAACTTCTAAAACAGGATTAAGATTATTAATCATATAAGCAAACATATAACTATATACATATACCAGTAGCTTATTTATGGGTATTGTATTTTTACAGGAGCAAACTGATGTCCCTTAGACAAAGAAAGCAACTTTTATACAAAGCTTTGTGCTTTATATACTGTAATAATTCCACAGACAGATAAGAATTTGGCAGAAAAAGTAATTTTTTACATGCTGTCTATCTGAATAAAACAGTGAACTAGTTTCAGGTAAGGTAGTCAACTAGAAAATTCTTTTTTCCCGAGTTGAATTACTTACCAATATGTAAATGTATATGGTAATTACAGTCCAAAAATTATTAAAGAGTGTTAGACTAATTTAAATTACACCACTTTTATATTCTTCTATATTCCTTTTTTTTCTATTCCTGATTCAGGGAATTTTACAAATCTAGACTTCACTGAAGTAACTAATGATGAGTAAAGGTAATTGTGCACATTATATACTGGTAAGTAGGAAAAAATATACTGTATAAAGTCTGAAGACCACTTCTGGTAGCATACATGTTTGGACAGCCCAGCAGAAAGGTTTAAGACATACACAAAAACAGTTCACATTATATTTTTAAAAATTGCTTTATATATACTTCTGAATTTTATTCCAAGTCTTTATGTTGCCCTTCTAATTTCTGTTATGTTAATTTAGCAGTGTTTTAATAAAGTTCTCTTCTGCACAGTGGCAGAATCAAATTATAAAGGCACATTTTGAAGGAATACTATTAATCTCTCTCCCACAAGTAGAAACTTCAAATCATTATATCTAATTTAGCTATTCTAAAAGGTATTCTTTAACTAGAGATAGTCTATAACTTGAGACTGCATGTTCATCTCAGGAATAGAATAAGGAAATTCAAGAACATTAGAATAAAATGACTATATAGACAAGCATAAATACTGTATCCTTTACTCATGTGTCAGTCATTGGTTCTATTACTAAAACTCATCTGTCAAAGACTTTTTTAATTTGGATAGCTCTGGCCTGGAGACTTCAAGGAGCATTACAGTATGTGCCAGCTGTGAGGTCTGAGGGATTTCAGCCTCTGAAAATTTATATAAGAGCACACCTGGCATTCCAGGTGTACAAAGAATGTGGCTTATTCCCTTTGGTCCATTCTTTCACATTGCCTTGCACTGGTCTTCACCTCAAATAACAATACTTGATCCTGCCTTCAGAAAGAAGAGGGTGCTAAAAAAATATTTACAGAAAAGTAATAGCATACCAAAACTTATTTAAAGGCTAAGTGTATGGATATCTACTTGTGGTACATCTCTGTATGAAGAGAAGAATCAAAATGGATAATATTATCTATGTATATACTTGAATAGCACAAAATTACTTTTCTATTGCCTCTGCAGTGACCAAGTTCTCTTCATTTCTGTTAGCTGAGAAGCTCAAGGTATTCTTCCTATCTTGTTCAGTTGTTAAATAAGATGAGAATTAAGACAGGAATTTTAAGTGATGTGAAATGATCTAGACAAATGCACTTAAAAATCACCTAAAATTTCTTTGAAATCTCTTTCTTAAATATACCAGTCTCTTCAAAAATATAATTTAACATTTGTTTCTTAAGGAGAAGCCCTTCCTAGACATTTTTCTATTTTAGCTGATTTAGACAGGATGTAGATCCTGTTTCAAGGAAGAAGGAAGTCTGAATAAATAAAATTAAAGCCCTTCTACTACCAATGTGAGTGAAATCTGGTCTACTTGTTGCTTAATGGTATGGGATTTTATGTCTTTTAATCCATTCATTCAATAGGTGTGATATGAAAGATGTGAAAAATTTCAAAGCTTTTCCTAAGCTTTCCTTCTACAATTTCATAAAGTCATAATGAAGAGAGGTCAGATGAAAAAAAACCAAACAAACAAAAAAAAAAAAAAACAAAAAACCAACCAAACAACAAAACACTCTATTTCAGTTCAAAAAGAGAAGGAAAAAACATAATTATTCTTTTTATGAACAGAATTCTGTTTTGAACAAAGACTTTAAAAGCAGCAGTACTATTCTTATAATTAATTTACTTTTCTTATCATTGAAAACAATACCCTTTAACTGAAGATATATTTTTTCCAGAAAACTACTAAATATGATTCTCTTGAGCTTTCTGAAATGTGTCTATTCTCCACCTTTAAAATGCCTGGATTAATTAGAGCATGACCTGCACAATAGGGAAGAGACAAAACTTTACCAATAAATGATGACACTTCAAAGAAATAAAAGAGGTTATTTGATATAGAATTCTGTGAGCTCCACCATTCACAGGGGGGACCCCAAGGCATTTGAATTCAGTTCAAGCCATTATAGATATGTAGAATGCTTGAATGTGTCTCAGTTTTGTTGAACACTTTTGAATACAATTAGCTGAAACCAATGTGTTACCCACCTACAATAGAGCTGCATCTACATTAGTGATGGAAGAACTTCAAAAGGTTCAGAGTTCAGATTAATTTTAGTTCTTCAGTAAGAAATATCCACGCAGGTGGCACTGCAGCCTTTTGAACTTCAAGTCTAATTTTCCTTTGGTTTCCTTCTTGCTGTCTCAGAAATTCTTTCAAAAGCCTTTACAATATCTCTTATGTTTTTAATTCCTTTTTATTTACAGTGGTATAGAAAACTGCTTCCCTTGATTATTATTGCATAGCTACTGCATCTCTTTTGTCCTTCATGGTTTTGAGGCTGATGTTCTGAAATGACAGCTTTCTTCTGGAGTCTAGAATATTTAGAAATGAAACAATGAAGGAAAACTCCCATAAACTGAACCACAACTCTGTAAATCCCTTTTTAGACTGTGCAGTACTTTCAAAAGTATAACGTGATTTTAAGTTGTAGCATGCAATGAAGCCTATACCCTGCAATACAACATCCACTTTTATTTCTTTCAAAAGTTGCTAGCCCCCCAGCAGGGGAATACTACATTGGATTTTAGCCATCTTTGTGAACAGAGGTCTGTAATGAGGGCTAGAAACAGAATGATGGTGGCAGTGAACAGACCTGCCAGAACTGCAGATGTCTACATATAAGAAATACCTAGAAGAAAACAAGCGTACCAATTCTTTATGCTTCCTTCTGGAATTACCTACATTTTTGCCAGGCTTATTTTGAGGTTTTCAGTGGGTGAGTGGAAGCTTACCTACCACTGGACTCACCCTGAAGGCAAAATAGTTCCACAGAATTATTTTTTTCTGGAGTTTTGAAGAAGTCAGCAACAATGTAGCATTGAATATTTCCTTTGAATCTGTTTTTTCCCCTCTGTTTAGGAAGTAGGGAAACTGCTACCTGGACTAGGGCTAGCAATGGAAATAAAATATACAAAAAAATTTGCAAGTTACAGTTAGTTAGAAAAATAAAGCCAAGACAGAAAGTGAAAGTCAGAAACAAAAGAGCAAGTATAAGCTCCCTGGGAAGCTAGTTCCTAGATTTGAAGACAAATAAACAGCCTGGATTTTATGCCAGAGCAATTAGAACCAAATACCTGTAGTTATGATACACACATACACCTAGATTTTCCAGTATATGAGAACAAATCAAGTGAAACCAGAAAAGAAATTTTAAATAGTTTTTGTGCTTCATGTGCTTCATGTCATCAACAAGACAGCCAAGCTTCTGCTTACTAGATAGACTGTCTTTTTTCCCCCCTTTTTTTTTTCTTCTTTTTTTTTTTTGTTAGAACAGTTTTATTCACATTCCTATCACAAAATTTCTAGTGTGCACATTATACAACTTGTTTGCAGTCTTAACAGCCACTTTTTAACACATGTGCTTCTGGTGCCATCCACAGGAGTTCAATAAATTTGTTCTGGTCACTCATGCATGTTTAAGATCTCATTGCTGTATGAGTCTTGTTTTACTAAAAGCAAAACAACAAAGGGAATTATGTACATGGGACTCACCTGTGGGAGAGTTGGGGAAGGTATTCTTGAAAACTAACCGCAGACCAGTCCTTGACCTGTAAGGAAAAAATGGACCAAATTCTTGGCAAGAAATTTGTTGAACAAAACACAGCAGCATTTTTACTTTTAATCAAATTAGGGGATGCCTTCAGTAAGACCAGTAAACATCCTTTCAGTAGGCCAGGTGCATGGAACATGGATGTATGTCACCACAACTAGATGTATGTCACAGCCTTCGTTCTCAGCAATGGTTACTGAGCTTGTAATCATTAGAATAAATGTGGAACTTGAAATAACCATTCAGTTTCCTGGAATAAATACAAAAGTATCTGAATAGTTATTTTTGGGCATGAACAACAGGAAATGATCAATAGTAACCCACTACATTCTGCAAAAACAATACATAAAAAAGAAAAAAAAAAGAATGCTTGGTTCAAATAATTTAACAGACAAAACATTGTCAAGTACTGTTCAGATCTCATTTCTTTCCATGTGTGGAATCCTGACAAGTTAAATCATCTGTGAAGCATTGACCATCACCAAGGAAAGAATTTCCACAGCTGCAGAACACTGGGTATTGGACATTACAGGAGGTTAAATATAAAAACAAAAACAAGAGCTGTGGTGACTGATATGGCAGTCACTACTAGACTACTACATTCTGCAGAGCAATCAAACTGCTACAGACTCAATGAGAATTATAACACAAAATAAGCCAGAATATTTGGCGTTTTCCATAATTTCTTCCAGTAAAACATACACTAGAAGTGTATTTGTAGAATGTGTACACAAACATATGTGCACAAACACACCCCACACACATCCCCCTGTTCAATACTTGCCAGGGCATAAAATACCTTCTGTTACAGTGATGCTGGGGAAAAAAAGAAAAAAAAAAATATCTCTATCTCATCAGGACTGTCAGAAACTAGGTAAAATTAAAATAAGATAAAGACTACTAATTCTTTCTACTTTTGGAAGGTTCCATTTTGGGTAACCCTTTGGTAGTTATACAAAATAGATACAAATTTGTTCCAGCAGAAATCAAGAGGCATTGAAAACACTGTCACTAGAATTAAAGAAATCCCAAACTTTGGTAAGTATTGCTCGTGATACTCATACTCACAATTTTCATGGCTTAGAAAAAAGCTATGTCAAATGAATATAAAAGATATTGCTTTGAGATAAATGTTCTGGAAAACATATTTACTTCAAACCACATCTTTTGTATATCAAATCATATCCCCTAATATATTTTGGAGTATTTTATCCATGGATTAAATTTTACCTACATCTAATGTAGGTACATGTGTATCTATATCATCACAAGGATCGCAAATACCTTACAATAACAGATTCCTTAGGGCCAAAACAGCCCAGCCTCATGGACTTTTTATCAAAATGTGCTTGGTGCCCAATCTATGCGCATTTCAATCCAATATATTAGCAGACCCTAGAGTCTGTTTGCCTTAGTATCCAATCAACAAAAAATAAATACCTTCTTAAGTGTGCAAGACAAATTACTCCTGCTTTCACTTCCATTTTTGTCTACCAGCAAGGCCTCTCAGGACCCCAATACCTCTTGACTTCAGCAAAACGGTGTCTTGTGGTCAGCAGAATGAGTGGACATTTGAAAAGCTTGATTTAACCTATGTAATTATAGAAATTACCATAGAAACCCCCCAGAATCATTCTTAAAAAAAATAATTCTTAAAAAAATAAAGGAATATATACAAGAGTAGGAATATCCTGCTTTTTGATAACTTGTTTTTCTCACTGATGTACCATCTGGTTTTGGCTCAGATAGAGTTAATTTTCTTCCTAGTAGCTGGTATAGCGCTGTTTTGGATTTAGTATGACAATAATGTTGATAATACACTGATGGTTTTAGTTGTTGTTTGGTACTGTTTATACTAAGTCAAGGATTTTCCAGCTTCTCAGGCCCTGCCAGCAACACGGCTGGAGGGGCACAAGGAATTGGGAGGGGACACAGCCAGGACGCATGGCTGCAAATTGGTCAGTGGGTGGTGAACAACTGTATTGTGCATCTCATTTTCTTTTTTCCATCAGTTTTATTTCTCTTTCTCTCTCTTTTTTTTTTTTATCCCCCTTTTCATTACAATTACTGTTAGTATCAGTAGCATTAGTATTATATTTTACTTTATTTCAATTGTTAAACTGTTCTTATCCCGACACATGGGGTTTACCTCTTTTTTTCTGATTCTCTTCCCCATCCCACTGGAGGGAGGGGGGGATGGAGCAAGTGGCTGCATGGTACTTAGTTGCCAGCTGGGGTTAAACCACAGTATCTATGTACCAAAATAAGCAGGATGAGTCTTCAAGATAAGATGGGTAGTATCCACTACATTTCAAAGTACTTATTTTCTTCGAAGCAGTGGAAGCTTACAAATAAAAAGTATCATATCTTGTAATCATCCTTACTCTAATTTAACTAACATTCAGTTAATTTTAATTTGGTAATTCCCTCCTTAATTTTAACTTTGTAAAAGTGGTCCTGTAGCTATTTTGGATAGGAAAAGAACATTCTCCGTAACTGAATATTAAGGCTGAATTGTTTGTCTGGTTTGGTGCTATCACTGCATTATTCACGTCTATGAATCAGCAAATCTGAAAGGAATATTTCTTTACTTCATTTCCCTCCATTGCTCTTTCCTTGCTACCCTGCACACTCTGTTCACAAATCAAAGAGTTTGCAAAAACATTCTGTAAACAGACAACCAATCTCCCTTATGTTCATACTGTGAGATGTATCAGAGAAAGATGAGAAGTTACCTATCTCATGCCCTGTTTTCTCTTCAGATACTAATATCCCAGGTCCTGAAATGATGAATCTGCCTTTTACAAGCTGGCATTTTCTACTGAGTTCTGGGGATTTATCTGTGAGCCCTAACGTGAAAGATGCTGTGAATCATGGACAGTTGGTAGTGCACTGATTGCAGCTATCAGCTGCATACGCTTCTTGCCTGGGGGGCTTAAAAAAATCTGTAGAAAATGAGGCACAGAAGTAAAAAACACACTATGGTCAATAACAGGAGAAAATATAATACTGTCAAAAATTATGTGATGAGGAACCAAAAATGATGAACAATCCACATAGTAAGAATTATATGTATATATGGCATAAATTGTGCATGCCCAAGCTTTTATACATGTTATGTACACAAACCAGTGTTACAGAGAAGGAATTAGGTTTACTATAGGATGTGTGTGTGTTTCCACATCATCTTTGCAAGGTCAGGGAGAGGAACTATTCTCCCTTTAAGGTAGGAACAGAGGCACATAGAGATTCATCCAAAATAAATATATAGAGATTTTTAAAACCCTATTTAAAACACTGAGAATGTTAAGCATTTATTCAAATCAGAGTATACCTTCACATACCAGGTGCTGAAAAAAACCCTGTGGGTATACAACAAAACCCCTACAGTTTACATCAGCTGAGTACAGCATACAGGAAACCATCGTTAAAGTAATGACTCTGTTTTTCATGGGAAGAAAATGACGATCTTAACAATGGAATTGATCTTCCTTTTCTATGTTCTTGACTTAAGAAAAAACTTTAACATCTCTACAAATGAGGATGGAATCTTACAGACAAGATTCACCTTCAGAAGGCTCCCACACGAGGTGGATTTGCTGATACAGCTATATGGGTTAGCGTTTCCTAATCTAGACAAAGCATTCAGCTTTAGTGTGCTCTGCCTGTTGATGTACTGTGTCTGGGAGAGCAGGGCCAGAATACTTAGTTTCTCTGACCTAATATGGGAAGGAACAGCCAAGCACAGAAAAATCTACCGAGAAAATTTCCGTTTGATATTTGAATGTTTTCATGTTTACAGGCTGATCTCTGAACATTTTCATGTCTACAGGTTTAAACAAAGTATCTCAATTTTATTCCAGTGCAGGTATTTTATATCTTACAGAGACAGGAGTGCATGTGAAAAAAACAATCCGAAGCATTCTCCGCAATGCAGTTTTACATAAGGGCCTGTAGGAGCAGGCAGAATGTTATTAGACCATAAAAGCACATCAGGCTGATTTATGGTTTCTGATCAAGGTTTCTGTGAAAATTACTCTGCATCACCAGCTCAAGGTGACTGCTACCATTAATGTGTGGAAAATAAATGAGATGGAGAGACTGATATCAGAGGAAGTAAAAGGAAGCGCTGAGCCAGTTTATATAGCACAGGCTTCCCATTTTGTTTTACAGTGTATAGAAGGCTGTCATCAAAGTGATTGCTCTGGGGCAGAAAAGGCAATTCTTGATAATTAGATCTTATGGCAGGCTTTCTTACATTCAGTATATAAGAACCATCAGGTATAATACCCTTCCGCTATACGTCACCTTCTCCTCTGTCCTGTAAACATTCTTAGAATGTAGAAAATGAATAATATATGTCTTTTTTCTCTGGAGTTATTTTCCAGAAGAGATAAAATTCCAAACATGGTTTCACAGGAGTTTTAGTGACTAGGACTATTTTACATGTGATCTGATAGCAATTTGCATTGTGACCAGCATTACAGTAAAAAACCAACATCTTTTCCACAGTTCTGTGTCCTCGTATTTTATGTTGTTTCATTTATTAGTCCTGGACGTTTATTACTGGGGTTTTTTAATTGAAAACAAAAAGCTGTGCTGCCTATTTAAATACAAATGCATAATGCATTTTAAAGAATTTACTTCACTGTATCTGTTTTAATGCACCACAGCTATTCTTTACATGTAAGTTATTTTTATTAAAGAGACACTCATCTATATAATGGAACTTTAAATTTTCTTTATTTCCTCATTATTGTTTTAAATTATCTGCACTATTTTTGTGGAGCGTTTTGTGCACAGTGTTTCAAGGTATGTAAAGGAAATAATGATGAAATGAAATCCATCCATGGCAGAGGTTTTAGTGAAAGCACTAAACTGGGAACCACAGAAAATAATTTGGTGCGGTTTATGCTTCGATATGATATTTGGAACCATTCTCTAATATTTTATTTCTAGATTCTAAAATGTTGTATGCAGATGTGCAGCAGCATTTTACACATCTGGAGAACATCAGGGCTGTTAGCTATAACAGCTGATCTTATGGTCATTACAGGGTATGTTTTCAAAGCAGCATGTGGAACAAAGACATCCGTATCTTGGGGAAGAGCAGGGTCAGGATTTTGATTTTTAGGATATGATGCCATACCAACTGTGTGTTGTTTTCAAAATGGACTCTTGATTCCTAAACACAGTTTCTTTCAATATACCCTCACAATAAGGTGTGACACTTTTGTTAGTGTATAATACTCATTTATCTATACATTTTTAATTAGGTGTTTTGTTACTACTGTTGGCAAGAAGGTTATAAGCTTAAAAACCCCTGTTTTAACTATTTTTATCCTTCAGATGCACCCTGAGAAGAAAAAAAAAAAAAAAAAGACTTCTGTTTATGTGCAAGGGTGATTAGCTTGTACTGTTAATAGGATGGATTTCCTGGTACTTAATTGAAAGCAGGTGGATAATTAAAACCAATGTGTAGCTAATCAAGAGCCAGATATCAGGTGATCATGAGGCCGTGCCTAATTTTGTTCAGGATAAAAACCTAACTTTCAAGCCTATTTGCTTTAGAGGTTAATGTGAAAAAGGTGAAAAATGCTAGATCCTGGGGAGAACATAATTAAAGTATCGTTTCACAAGCACTAAAAATGGTTGGTACAAGCTCACAGTACTAGAGCCTTCTTTGCTTAGTAGTGTCTTGTGATTATTTTTTTTTTTTTTTGGGGGGGTGGTGGTGCTGGTGGTAGTGTTGCTGTTAACGTTAAAGATGCTTTTTCTTCAGCTGAGCATTGAGAGAAGTCTGAGCCTGTATCTTACCTGTCCTTGTGCTGCTGCAATATGCTTTGTTACCGTTCTCACATTACAAAATGTTAGTGTAAATCTGCAAAGGTGCGATGGGTTAATTAAATGTGATGCTTGTCTTAAAATAGCTTTCCATATTATACATGCCAAATTTGTGGTAACCTTAGGAAAGCATGATAAGGCAGAGAGGAGAAAGAATGGTTGTTTACAACAGTATTTAATCAGCTACTGGTTTTAGAGTATTTCATATGCTGCAACTGAAGTTGCATTTTACCTTAGAGAGTGTGATCATGTTGAGAGGTATGGTACCTAGATCTTGATGGTAAGTAGGAGCTGTTGTATGTTGTTAGGTATTTTCCTCTTCCAAACCCTCACGCTAGGGAGTCGACACACAATGTCATCTCTACCACAAAATGTTAGAAATATGCCTGCTTCTCTATCACCTCTAGTAGTTTTCTGACCTGCTGCTCTGCTGTTTCTGGGTTACTTACAACTCTTATAATTGTTGCTGACAAAGCTGTGTTATACTTACAGGTTTATGTATTGCAAATTTCTACTACTTAAGTACTAAAATGTCAGTTTAACTAACCCGTCTGTCCCTTGTCTTGTCAAGCTACAGTCTTTGTAAGCAGGTTTGTATATAAGCAATGGAAATGTGTAACCTGTTTACAGTGCTACCAATTGCTCTTAATTTTGCTGATATGTTTCAGGTTTTTTACTGAACAGCTACAGATTGATAATATTTCTTCTTTGTTCTCTTTCAAGTTCAGTATAAAGTTGGTTATGATGGCAATACAACTTAAGATTCCGGCTTATTATTAAAAAATTAGTTTGTATCTGAATTGAATTTTATTTGATGGCATAAAACACTTAACTTAGGACATGAGACATTTTTTTCATATCTTTCACATGGTTTAATGTGGAATAATTTTTCTTAGCTATTATTCTTGCTTTTCTTGTAGGGTTTTAGGGTTTAGGTATAGGACAAAATTTTATAGACTTTCTCATGACTCTTAATACGTAATCTCTTTCCTTTACAATGCTTCCAGAAAAACTTTAATTCTGAAAGTTAAGAAAGAGATGGAAAAATACACAAGTGAAGAGGGAGAAGTTTAGAAAACCAGTGGAATCTGCACCTGTATGTCCTTATCTTACAAGGGGGTAAGAAAAGCTGCCAAAATTAAAGACCATTCATTGCTATTGACAAATTACGTACACTGTATCATTAGTAAGAGTTTTCTTTTAGATGTAGGATCTCAAGATACTGTTTACAAACTGTTATGACCTCGAGTCGCAGACCTTCAAGGATGATGATAGAAACAGTAACACAAAGGCAAAAGTTTTAGAACTGTTAATTTTATCATCCTTTAAAGTGGTAAGGAAGGTTTGATTTCTTAACAGCCTTGCATCTTAATGTCAGGAATGGTGAAAATTCATGTCTCTAATTACCTGAGGGTAAAGAATTTAAAAATCCTTTGAGGTTTCATTACCTGTCTCTCTCCAACTTTTCCTGGGATATGTATATATGTAATCTATACATAAATATATATACAGATCACTGTTACAGTCACTGACTCCCAAGGGAACTCTTAACATAGACAGCTTCTACCTTTCAGTATCAAATGTATGTATGACAGAGATAAGCAAGGATTTAGACAACCAGGTCATCTAAGCAATAGTCAGATTCTGCCAGCCTTTTCTACAGGGCAGGGAAACTGGCTGCAAGGTCGTGATCACTGGCTTTTCACTGTATGGTGTTGGGAGGGTAACTTTTGCTATATCTCATTTGTGCTAATTAATCTTGCTTATATTCTTGGCAGTTCCCTTCTGATAAAGGTTTAATTGAACTTGGCACACTTCTATGGAAAACTTTGAGGGTAAAGAAAAATAATTTAAAGAAATGTTTTGCAGAACCAGAGTTGAGCTTCAGTTCTACACCTAGCTCCCTCAGTGGCTTGGGGAAATAACTGTGCTTCTCCGTACTGACTTAAAAGTTTAGATGGTTTTCTAACAAAGGGGAGAGCAAAGTCGAATAAAATAAAAATTATTTATCATATTGCTTAAGGGAGAGTGACCTTTCAGAAAATATCATAACTCTGACAGATGAGGCGGACTTTGGCAGTCTTTAGAGAAGGAGATATCAACTGCACTATAGAATCTCTATTTAAAAGCATGGATATATGTACTGGTTTTGCTGAGAGGTCTTGTCAGCCTGGGACGCTGTGTTCTGGAAGTATGTATGAGTCCTGGTAGGGCTAATGGGATTTGGGAAATGGTGTTTATTAAGCCCTGATTGATCTCCAGCTAAATCTTTACTTATGAAAGCCTGCTAACATTCTTTGAATATATTCAGCTCACTTTGGTGCTTGTCAGTGCAGTGCAGGGGACTGAGTGTTTATATTGCTGTACAAAAGAAAATAACTTCAAATTATAATAGTTTGTCACTAACAATAAACAGGCTGATGAAAATTCTGAGCTACAAGACACCTCCAAGAAGACAGCTTGGTGAAAGGAGTCAAAGACAAAGTGATCCTATTGTTTAAACTTCTGGCTCTGGGACCAGCCACCAGAGAACAAAGTGCTCCAGCCAAATCCTGACAGACAACTTGTTTCCTGAAAACCAGGGGGATTTTTTTTCTCTGGGGAAGACCAATAGTTTTTAGCCTTTTATGGCATAGGAACCAGTTCTGAACTGGGTGAAAAGAAGGTTTTGGTTTATTCTACCATTTGAAAATTCAAATGTAGCCGAGGAAAGAGGTGGCACCAATAGATTAAAAGCAAAATGAGCCTTTCAGTCTCCACTGTGTATTATTGCCACTGTCACGCTTAAGGAAAGGGAACTTCTCCCATCCCTTCTTTCCCCAAACATATCACTTGTTCCAAGAAAGGATAGCAGTGAAATACCAGGACTTTGATGAAACTGCATATATATTGCTGTGAAAAGTGAATAAAAACTGATTCTGGGGTAAGGTGTAATGAACTGCATTGAAAAGAATTCTTCTATGGCTTTGAGGTTCATTGCCAACTGAAGACATGAACCTAAGATAAATCAAACAAAGAAAATGATGATAATACTCTGCAAGACCAAGATATTATTATGCTTCAGGAATAAAATGAAGAAGTTCTAAGATGGGTCAAAAAAAAAATTGTTTTTCCATGGCAAAAGGAAGAAAATTGGAGAAACCACAATAGCGCTGTACAAATCATAATAGGGAGGATAATACCTCTTTAGGTTATTTTCTCTGCTTTAGCACAAAAGATCAGAGAATGTATGAATGGATGTTGAAGAAAAATGGGTTTGGAAGAGACATACAAGGGCTTTCTTGCACTCAGTGTAATCAATGTTACTAATGGCCCTCCTGGCAGGTTGTTTTGAAGCAGTATTAGTCAAGAAGGTGATACTGTCCTATCTGTCAGAAGTATATTAACAAGACGCAGGCATATTTTCTCATCTTCTGATATTATGGGGTCCAGTTGAATATAAGAAATATTTTGGAGGCTGGATTCTTGGTTATACTTCCTCTTTATTCATTCTGATTGTGCAGTACCAGAAATGAGTTAGAACTTCTTATCTGCCAAAGGGTATTCAACCTGCATCTAAACTAGCTCGAGAGAGAAATTACCCTTTAGTATTTGTGAAAATTACAAGTTTTAGAGTTATTTGTAAGTTTCCTATTTCAGTGTGTGTGCGTGTACAGTGTTCTGATTTTTTTTTTAATAAAAGGACATTAAAGAAATTGTTAGTGTCTAAAATATTATAATGTGTAATAATCGATAATGCAGTATAGACTAATATGTTGACAACCTAATATGATGTTTGATTGCTTTTGTTTACCTTTTTTGTCATCATATAACCTTCTGTAGTCACTTGATTTCAATAGCTGCAAAATCTGTGGTCTTCATTTGCAGAAGCTTGAATATTTTCTTTGGCCTTAGCCTCTATGGAAATCTGTCTGAATCTAAGTTCAAGCTTGCTGAAAAAGAAAATACATGGGTTGAAGCAAATATCAGTTAAATAACTGTTTCAATCATGTTTTATCTTACTGCAATATGTTGAGCGCCATATGTGTGACAAGACTCTGAGACTGAGGTGATAGTTGTAAATCCTTTGCATTTAATCTGTAGAACTTTTTTTTTTTTTTCATTTATACATAGACTTTGTACAAGTTCTTAGGAAGCAAAAATGTATACAACTTAATGACAATGTTTCTTCTTCAATGTAATGCTCCCTAGTAACATGAAGTTCCACTAAGTTACAAAGGAAAACGAGTATGTTAACAGGAAGGGTGGACGACAAATTTTCTGTTTCAAGGGATTTTAATAGCTATTTCTAATGGTAAGAGTAAGAAAGGTGCAGATGAAGGGCAATAATACTTAAGGTATGGAGAATGTGGCGAGTAATTAGTCAACTTTCTAAGTTAGGTAATGCACTGGAACATCAAGGTCTTCTACAGTGTAGTCTATTTTTTTTTTGTGTGTGTGTTCCTTTTGTTGCTGATCTTCACTCTTTTTTTTGCAAATCTATACAAGAAACTCAGCTGCATCTTGAGTATCTAGATATGAGCTTGTTGTGTTAGTCTTGTTCCTTCCAGATAATGAATTTACTCTTGGAGTTGGATCCTCATTTCAACTTTACATTGATTTCTTTTTTTCAGGTTTATACATCTGTCTTCATCCAGTTAACAAAAGTGTAGCAGGGGCTAGTCATTTTGTGGCACATTTGATCAACTTTTGAATGAAAAAGAGTGCACTTAGATGTATAGTTAATAAGTGATCCGATAATTTCACTTCTGAAAGCAGATATTCAATTTGCATGTTTATCAAGATTGTGTATATATGTGTGTTCAGATTCCTGCAGATATTGAAGTGATGCTGTGTATAAATGGCTATTCTGTATTATCCCTATGTTAGGGTATATGAACATGGTGCATGCAGGCTTGTAGGTGTACATGCAAAATGGTCTCCTTTTCAAAACCGTGCTCACTTTATAACAGGAAAAATACCCTTTACCTAATATACTTTTTGTTTTCTTTCACTGTAATAAACTCATTCTTTCTGTGTTGCTTATCTCACTTTATCTAACTAGATGTTAAAATATGTAGGTTGTAGCTTTGGTGTTGCAGGTTTTTATTCCTTGCTTTTTTAAAGTATGAGCTTGCTTTTCTTTTCTCTGCTAAGGTCGGGCACTGGATTACACCGTGATACAGACCATGTTTCTACTTTTCTGTTGCTCTCTGAGCAATTTCTCATCTGGCAAACCTTCAAAAACTTGCCACATTAGGCACTGATACCAACCAGACCAAGAATGTAAGTGTGTCAGTACAGCCAAAGATTACAAAATGTCAGCACATTAATGTATCAAGTATGGTTGAGGGGATTTGTACCCATTCAAATGGGGGAAAAAATTATTTGCTATGATTCTCAGCTGTCTCCAGGGCACTCATCTGTTATAAAACTTATTTCAGTACAAAAATGAATTGCGAGAAGTCTTCATGCTGCACTGATATTGTACCCAGCCTGTTTGCAAAACACTCTAGCAGTAGACATTTTTATAGGACTCAGCTAACATAACAGCACCTCATATGCAAAAGTTAACCAGACCCACAATATTCTGTTAAGAAAAAGAAATAATTCTGACCTGCAAAAGTGAGGTCAGAATTTAATCTCCAATTTTTATTTCATTAAATAAAGAAACTCATTCCAATTTGCTGTTAAGTTGCTGGTCAGAAACTATGATGATGGCCTCAAAGCGCTGTGGAGAATTTCACAATTTGTCATGGAGTGATAACTTCACCCAAAAGTGAAAGAAAAAAAATCCTTATTTATTCTATTTACTATTAAACTTCTCCAAGACGAAATCTAAAGATAGGTGTAGATTGTTTCAATTGGTTATGTGGCTCTTTAATACGATTCAGATAGCAGTAATACCTAATTACTGTACTGGATCCATAAACTGGATTTGATGGCAAAGAAGGAATTACTTGGGTGCTCCGGTGATCTGTGACATGATGCTCTTTTGCCTTCTCTGATTAGGGTAATAGGCTACTGTTATTACATGGTAGTAATTAGATATTACTAAGATATAAATATATATAAATATATAGATATTACATGTTAACATTCATATTAGCCAAATACCCATAATATGCTTACAGTACATGTAACTTTTTCTATATCCCCCACAAACTAAAACTCAAGTAGTATATAAAGATGCATCATTAATATCTCTTGCTCTAAGAGGATGAGATTTGAATGAGTATGGTTTAGACAGGACAGACCAGTAAGTGCTATCCAATAAAGAAAAGGAAGTGAAAATACTGCACAAAAATTAACAAACTTAAAAACGGGAGTATGCAGAAGTTTATCACATAGCTGATTCTTGTGTTGTAAGAATGCATAATTTGACATTATTTTGATTTATTATCTAGTTGACAATTCTACTGTGTCCTTCCTTATTAAATTCTGGTCTACTTGGAACAATAGCTTCCTCTTTGACCTATAATGACATTTCAATGGCTGAATACTAATTATTGAAATAAAAGCCTCATAATACCACCTAACACCTTCCCACACAAAATCTTTTCTTGTTCAGAGAATGCTTCCCAGCTTTGGCGGCTTCATTGTTATATTTTATTATTGTTTGGATTTACTCCCCACCCCCCGCCCTTTAAATGCCTGGGTGTGAAAATGAAATGCACTGCCACAAGTTCTCTAACTGTATCATATGATAGGACTATTAGTAGATAGAAGTTGCAAACTCAGTTACATTTTTACAGTCAAATAGGTGACGTTCAAGTCAAAGTTTTTCAAAAGTAAGAAGAAAAGGGGGGGGGGGGGGGGGTGTGTGGGGGTGTGGGGAGAAGAGTACTCTTTGTACCCCATTCTGTAATTGCACATATTTGTGTGTAATGTAAAATAAAATACAAACATGTCTATTCAATCTGAATTGAGTTACATTTACTAAGAAAACTGGTGAAGGGTCTAGAGAACTGGTCATGAGGAGCAGCTGAGGGAACTGACATTGCTTAGTTTGGAGAAGAGGAGGCTCGGGGGGATCATATTGCTCTCTACAACTACCTGAGAGGGGGTTTGTAGGCAGGTGGGGTAGGTCTTTTCTCCCAGGTAACAAACAACAGGAGAGGTTGTGCCAGGGGAGGTTCAGATTGGTTATTAGGAAAAATCTCTTCACAGAAAGGGTGGTCAAGCACTAAAACAGGCTGCACGGGGAGGTGGTGGGATCACCATCTCTGGGGGTGTTTAGAAAAACACATAGGTGCAGTGCTTAGGGACCTGGTTTAGTGATAAATGAACCTGGCAGTCCTGGGTTAATGGTTGGACTTGATGATCATAAAGTTCTTTTCTAACCTAATTGATTCTTTTCAGAACTCCAGCTAATAATAATTCAATATCAAGAGAAAGGTTTTACTTTGGTCCCTTTCAAGACATTATGTAAAAATATGGAGAAGCTAGAGAAGAAAAAACATAGGATCTCAACATTTTCCTTTAGAAATATGTTAAATATTTTATAATATAAACCAATATAATCTGCATTTTGAAATTGGTAGTCATTACTAATAAGACTATCTGTAGTACCCCTGGATCCAAAGACAAATTATATTGTTCACCTCTTAGAAAAAGTTCTATCTTTTCTGGAGCAGTAACTTTTTGCATTTCTCAGCAACTGAGAACTCTCATGTTAAAACATTTTCTTACAGCTTTTTTATTGATTAAGGATGACTAGAACATCATGATCCTTTAATATTCTTCGAGGTGTTTTTATTTGCTTTTTACCAGCATTACCAGCTAAATATAGTTTTATTGTGTCCACCTACAGCTGTAAAAAACCTACTAAACCACAGTAAACCGAAAAACTATTGCTTATTCTGGGGCTGGGGATTAGAATTAGATATCTAGCTGCTCCTGTCAGAACACATCTGTCTGAGGAAACACCGGGTGAAAACAGGGATTTTCTTTGATGGAAGCTGCAGGGGGTGAACGTGTCACCATATGAATGGGGATGAAATGATATATGGTTAGACAGGTACAAATAATGCTGCTGATCTGGTTGAAAAAAATATTCTTGGTATCACCTACATTTTTTAAAACATCTGCAAGGATCTGGAGGTTTGATGTTCAGTTTATCCAAGTTTGTGATCTAAATAAATAAAGCTTTGTCCATTTTTGAGATACAGGTTTACTATAGTTTTAAATTAGTCTGATAGTTTTTCTTGGTTGCATTCAATTTCAAACAGTTTTCATGTTAGCTAACTTACATTTTTCCTGTTCTGAACTTCATTAAAATATTTCCTTTTGGACATGTCTAAGTAATCTATTACCTTCCAACCCACTCACATACCCTTTAATTCCATATGCAGCTGGACATTCTATGAGCTCCACAGAGCACAGTATCTCTCACCTGCCCAGGAGCATCATACGCTAATCACAACTGCCATCTACACGTACACTTCTAATATTAAATAGAATCAAATTAATGCATTATGGTGTTCCAAAAACTTAAAATTAAACCAAGAACACAGGACACCTCAGGAGCATCCCTTATATTTCTGTGTAGGATGAAAAATAAAGGTATGCACAGAGTTGTATGCTAACTATACAACAGAAAGTGTATAAATACTGGAGGAAATGGTCCTCAAGTTTTCCCTTCAGATTCAGGGATCACAATTGCTGTTACAGAGTGGTATTTTTCAGCTCAATGAATATGTTATTCTTTGAGGTTAATCTTTAATCTTCATATGGAAGTTGGGTTTCACAAGGCTCTAAGGGATTAGAATCACTGGATCCAAGTATTTTTAAGCTTGTTCTACTGACGCTGTTTAAAATACTTGTAAGTCTGTGTTTCCAAGTAAAGCAGAGAGATACTTCAACTGAAGAGGTACCTGCCTTAGTAAAAACTGTAAACTCTGGGAACAGGTAGCTTAAGGAAATCAAAACTGAATATTGAGAGGAATGACCCTGCCCACCCAAATATTCGTTACATAACTTTACAGACAATTTTGAATTCATCCTATCCCGTTAATAGTCTAAGCTATGCTACATGTATTGTCCTTTCCAGGATCTCCTGAATGGCTGTGAAGGGTCAGAACTGTTTCCACTTCTCATCAAATCAGCGATAAATACCCATAAGATGTAGTACCTCTTGAATCAGTATAATGTAGGTATTCAATTATTTTACATGTCATCTTCCATCCTCCAGAAAGACTGAACAAAGTAACTTAATTTCTATTTTTGAACGTCACTTCTGCAATATAAATAAAGAAAAAAATGATCTTGGGAGTTCTTTTAAAAAAAATCATTCTTACTGGAGTTCCCCCTTCTGTGTTTGTGTTTCTGCTGGTCTCGGAATAAATAAAAGGGGTTAGTTATTGAGCTTTTTTTGTACGTGCTTTAATATAATAAAGCATAATCACACTTAATTATGTGTCACTGAATAAAGCTCTTAACTGGAGTAACTCCAAATATAAGGCTTCCTATATTTGGATTATTTAGTCCATCTTGAAGTCCACTGAGTTCAAAAGATATTGAATCCATTTGTGTCAGATAGTCAGACAAAAGTCAACCTTTAAGTGTCATACTTTGTGATACTTTGCATCTCTTAAAACTCACCTAAGATTTTCACAAAACAGCTGTAAAAAAAAAAAAAAAAAAGAAAAAGAAAAAAAGAAAAAAAAGAAAAAGAAAAAAGAAAAAAAAGAGGTTTTGCAATCTGAAGAAAAAGCTGATCCAGAATTTCAAACTTTTATTGTTGCAACTAAAACTTAGGCCTATGGGGACCAGGTCTGAATGCCAAGATTCAATAGCTTCATTGGCTTAAATACTTGTTCATATGTTAACATTGCTTTAAGACCATGAGCGTACTATATGCTTTTTAGACCACAGTGACATTCACATACCATTAGTATAGTTTTCTTTTTTACTACTTAGTTACATCTATACACTTTTGTCATAAATATGCACAAATAGAACCATCTCATCATAGAAAATAATACTCAAAAGATAAGTTACTATTTTACCCTTTCTGAATTACTTATTCAAAACAGCAATTACGTTATACTCACTTATAGCAGATAAGTCCATACAATTCTAAAATTTGTTAGTACAGAAGGTAAAATTTTCTTACATAAAAGGTGCAATTATACTGTTTTATTATTGGTTAGTAAAAAAACATTGTATGCGTAACCCCCTCAAGAACTGTTTGTTAGAAGCAAAGCTCCAAGGTTTGATCAGTCATAATCCTAAAGTAGTAAGAGAATGGGAAGGTGGCTTTGCAGAACTAGAAATACATATTTTAAATGTTTTAAATACATCTACAAGTCAGGAAGGGTACTCTGAGCAGTAACAGATGTAATAAATGTATTGGGGGTAGGAGGAAGGATGATTCGAGTGACTACAGACCAATTACCTGATCAATAACACACACAATTCTGAATACATTTTAAGGGGTAATAACTAGACTTGCACAGTAAGTCAGACAATATAGCATAGGTTTACCAACAATTGAGGTTAACCTGATATTTATATTTGCCACTCACTTTCTACACAAATTAAATATGGTATAACCCCTTCGAGTTTCCATAAAACTTCCATTTTCATTGTTACATGGATGTTTAATGAAGAATCAAAACTGGAAGGATGCTAGCTAAAAAAAAAAAAACCTTTTATGTTCTGTAACAGTAAATAACAGCATGAACGCTGGCCTGGAAGAAGGGTGATAATAAAGTTCTTTAAGTTGGTTTTGGATGGCTTTTATTACAAACAAAATTGTAATTTGCTAAAATGTCAACATACTTCATGAAAAAATTCATCCTTTGCTTGGCCAATAAAAACAAGTAACATACACGCTGTCTACAAATTAATGATTTGCTCTCCCTAGGTAGTGGAAAGTAGTAGTAGAACAAGCAGGTCTAAGTTGGTTTGAAATTAGAAGCTGCATTTGCAGAACAGTCAGATTTATAAGTATACCTTCATTATATTAACATTCCTGAAATCCGTAGAAAGATCTGCATGATGTTTACCATCACAAGAGGGAGTGGTGAACTCTTCCAGCTACAAAGAATCAATTATTCAAGGTGCATCTAAGGAAGCAACATTCCATCATTAGAAGATAATGTTATTATCTTATTACTTATACTTATTACTTATAAATATATATAAGATATAAATGTAAGTAGAAACATATTCCTGTCATCAGTAATCAGTCACAGTTTTTGCCACACATTTGCATTTCAAGGGATAAGCAGGCTGTATGAATGACTACAGGATGATTGTTGGCTTCAGTCTGTGTTGTGTGTGACGTGTATACTTTTAAATAGAAATTTTTATTTTAATACCTGAGATTTTCTTAAAATTCTGACTATTATCTTTAAAAGAATAAGACTTTTATTCGTTCACTAGTTGTTTTCTTCTACAGAGATTTGGTTTTGGGACACTATGACATTGAAATAACACAACATTATTACAATAGTTTTGTTACAGAGTTCAGTGGATCCAGGTCAAAACCTGATGCTGGCAGGTGTGGCCATCACTTCTGCTAGGTATGGGAGTCTGTAGTGACCTCCAGCAACTGCCCAGGTGTTGGTAGTGTGGATCTTTACTAAGCTTTCCATTTCAGGTTTTTAACTTCAGAAAGGATGTCCTCAAGTTAAAATAGAATGACAAGACTTGGGTGAATGTCTAGAAAGAATTTAGGCAGTTTTGCTCCCTGATTCATCTTACGAATGTCACTCAAAATGAGAACCTATCATACACTAAATACAGTAGCCATACAAATTGTTATGTAAAGATTCCCACAAGTACAGGATATCATTATGCCAGCTTATTCTCTGTCCATGTCCCATTTCAATTCATTTCATCATGCCAACATCTAAGCCCCATCCCAGCTTTCTGGAAAACCCATAATTACAGTCGAGACTGGCAGTTACCACTCTTGGAACAGGCAGCTTGCAGCATTTCTCTTGGCGATAGACATCACAAAGGACAATCTCCTGACATCAGTGCAAAGTAGTTTGCTACAGGGTTAGCTAGTGGAACATGCTTTGTTGCACTTTATTAATTTCCTAGTATCCTTCAACAGCTACCCCAGCTGAAGAGAGCTGGTAGATCCTGCTCTTCCCTCAAGTCACCTACCATTTGGGCCAACGCTTGTTTTATTTGTGGAACTGTGTCTCCTGATAACAAGTTTTCTGTGTGCTTGAGATCCACACTGGGGTTTCTTTAGTAGACGTGTTTATTGAAGCCTTTACTGGGGGCTAACGAGCAGAGCTTTCTCAAAGAGGATTTTTCAAGGTGGCATACCCACTCTAAGTTTTCCCTAAGACCAGGATGTCAGATCCTCAAGAGTGTAATGCACCGTGGACCCCCACAACTTTCTTCTGCATTTCACAATTCTGAGTAAAAGAAATTCTTCCTCATCAGAACAATTTTGCCTCTGTCCCCCTTTTATAACTAGGAAGGGACTTTGGCAAAAAGCCTGGATCTATGGGTAAGGTGTGCTCATGTACTAGGACTGTATTTTACCTAAGGTATAAGACAATGAAGTGTACAGAAATCTATTCATAATAGCTCAAATAGTCTTCTAGCTCATTTTTTATGTTACAGTTTCTCAGTGATTGCATTTTTCCAGTTCCATCAACAGTCCTAAAATCAGTGTGATCCAAAGTCTCTGCCACTGTTTTCTGCAGTTAGGATACAGCTATGTAGCAAGTTGCTAGAAAGGGCCTGGACATGCTCCTGCTACAGGCAAAAAAGGCAGGGTCTACCCTGGGATACAGCCAGAGGATATCTGCGGCAGAGTCTGAAGTGTTTCGTTTTGCCTATTTGAGGCTTTCCAATTAGAACTCAAGAAGTCAGATAAGAACTGTGATGTGGCTGCTCTCCAAGGAGAGGTAGGACACTTACCCTGGCATCTGTTCACCTTAAAATACAGTTCTGTTCCATGGGCACACCTCACCCACTGAAGCTCACCGACCCTGGCCTTTGCAGCCCTCTGGTCCCCGAGGACTTGATCCTATGTGTATATTATTTCACGTCCATGAAAACATGAGTGTGATGTTTGTCAGTTGATATTGTAACAGTCCTGCTACTCTGGAAAGAACTAAGCAGATTATTTTGTTTGTTCCTGGGCTTCAAATGGAGAGAGTACTTGGAATAAATGTAACATCTAGACACAAGCAACATTTTTTATTTATTTTTTTTTAATTAGATAGAAAGTCCAGAAGCCTTATTTTACACTACAGCTTGATAGGACTAGTCTATGCTTCCTCTGCACTACTTTTTCCCAGGTAATCCTTGATATTAAGGAGGAAAGTGAATGGACGGAGAGCAGCTGTTCATTCAAGGTGTTGATAAAAGGGAGTGTCATGGTTATAATGACTGAGTAAGGCTTTGTGGCAAAACAGGGGAAAAAGATACTTGGTCTGATTGGAGGTGTTACTTAGTTTCAAGCCCCCTCTGGAATGCCAAGGGAAAAACGAGATTGTCTTTAAAGCTGAGGCACTAGCTGGCTAAAGTATTGCCATCTGCGTGTCAAGAGGCTTAGTTGGGCAGAACTGCATTCTGGCTAAAATGCAGTTAGTTAATTTATGTTCTTTAGCTGGTTAAGTCAGGAGACATGAATCTTAGAGTTAGAGCTTTACAGCACTATTGAACACAGATTAAAATCCCAAGTGTATTTATCTCACACTACTGTAATTTCTGAAGTTGGAGGTTGCTATTTTTCCAGATAGCATCTTTCATCTCTTAAAATACTAAAAAATATTGGGAGATCAAAGATGATGTCATCTGCCTACTGGATACAAATATCATCAACTAATTTCAAAGGCCACTTGCTGTTTAAAAAATACAAACCTAAGAAGGGGGTTATAGTCACCCTGATCCATGTTTGAACTGATGACCAACAGCTAAAGCTGTACCTCTTTCCTACCCTCAAAGTTACATATGACGCTTGAAGGCTGTTGGTTAGAAAGTGTCATATGGAGGTGAAAGAGGGGAGTGCTGTGGGGGTTTCTCTTGGATTTCTTCTTGAAAGAAGAATAGGAGACAGAGATTTTTCAGTGAATAGTATAAAACAAATTAAATTCTTTAAGCCCTTCTTTTGTCATGATACTGATTCTCAACAATTTCCTTTTTTTCCTGATAGCATCTTTAAAACAGAAAATATTTTTCTTCCTTTGAAATCAGAGTATTGTATTTCCCGCCTCTACCCGCATGCACATACACACCACCCTCCCCTTTATCCATTAGTCTTCAGGGTTTTGTTGTCTGTGAAATTTTAAACTCAATAAATGTGGATTTCACTATAGAAGGTAAGAATTGAGTATTAGTTGGTTTTGGCATCCCTTTATTTAAAATTATTTTACTATCTGAATGTCTCTTTCCTCTTAAATAATGGATATTCTTATCTTCCAGGCATGATTTTTTTACCAGAAAGGTACCATTCCCATTTCTTATTCATGACAATATTCTACTTCTGTCAAAACTGATAGGAAGAAGTAGTGTAACGCTGAAGAACAGGCCACAATCTTTGAATTCTGTTGGAGAAAGAGAGGACAGTTAATACTGACAGATTTCGGTTAAGGTGAGATTTGGATTTCAGTTTTGAAATGTTTGAAGAGCAAGAAATATAAATTTTTACAATCAACATTATTGACATCAGACAAAAATGTAATGTTTTATATATCACCAAACTTACTATTCTTCCTTTGTTATCATGTAAATGTGCCTTTGTATAATCTTGCCATAGAAAGCTGAACTGGATTCTCCTGAGCTGCTTACCAAAAAGCTCCCAGGAGGAACCATTTGTAGTCCTGAAATACATATAGATTTTTCTACATTACAATACAGCAACTGAGATTTTTTTTTTTTTTTTTTTTTTTTTTTTTGGGGGGGGGGGGGGGTGGTCATACCTGCATAACCTGTTTGCATTACAGCAGAAGGCATTTGTGTTGTTCCACTCTAGGTGACATACATATAAAACAAAAGTCCTCACCGCTCCTTATCTCAATGCTGTTAATAGCAATCTGCCTTTCAAAAATTGCCACAAATGCAGCAACTGTCTCACCCATGTATTTTCTAAATCATAAAAAGGCAAAGTTGTTCTCAGAGATATATAAGTGTAAAAAAAAAATCAGATTAATATATTTTCCTTCTTTTCTACTACCTAGGAGATTTCATTATAGAAAGGACTTTTCCTATAAAAAATATAATTTGCTTGGTAGTTCTGGTATGACCCAAATAACCCCATTCATTTCACAGAAACAGTTTTAGAGGCAATGTTGCATTATTCATTAATGTTGTGGATAACAACTTCAACCTCAGGACTGTTGAGCCAGCACTTTCATGAGCAGTAAATTCCCTGAGGGGGGAAACGAGAAAAATGTCCCTACCCTGAGGTTTGAAAAATAGTCTTCACTACAGGAAGAGTTTGAGAAGGAGTTGTGTCTAATGAGAGGAAATTCTCTGAGACAGTAATCATCTCTTGGAACATTTTTGGAAACCTGAGGCTCTCTAGAAGACAGTTATAAAGAATTTTTTGTTAATCCTCCCATCCCATGACATGTATATGCTCAGTCCTTGGGAGTCCCTGAAAAGGGGAATTCATGCTGTGGAGGTAGTATTTATTTTATTTATGTCTTTTTCTGCGTGGTGTGCCAATTGGAGGGCAAGAAATGGTGTCTTCCCTACAGAGGATATTGTATACATCAGGGGTCCTCAAACTTTTTAAACAGGGGTCCGGCGCACAGATGAAGTGGCAGGCAGTCATCTGCGGCTGCTTGGTTTCCCCCCCAACCGCCGGGGGGGGGGGGGGGGGGGGGGGGGGGAGGGGTGCGGCGGGTGGGGGTCTATAAATACCAGGGGCCAGATTGAGGACCCTGGGGGGGCCGTACGTATCTGGCCCACGGGCTGTAGTCTGAGGACCCCTGGTATACATGAACCAGAACACGTCATCTGAAATGAGTATTTAGGGAGAGGCAGTGAGGACTCTATCTGTCTTTCCCACACCAACAGATGGGATTAAACGATTCTAAAATCCCCCATTAAGCTGACATCTTCACTCCATACTGATTCCAGTGGTGGTGTTCCTTTGGTTTGGGTGGGGCAGCAGCTGGATTTAAGCAAACATGGACCTGGCCCAGTCATTAGTCCATAAGAATACATCCTTAAGTGTTCCATCCTCTCAGTCTTGCAAAAGTTCTGCTCTTGAAAGGTAGCAATACCATATTCTTCCATGTTAGTTTTTTTTACTGCACATGGGTGATTTGGCCATAATATCCTCAGAAGTTACTTGCATTGATATTCTTGTTAAAAACTCATGGTTATTTTGTGAAAAACATAACATCATCCAATAGCTCCTGTGAAATTTTCACTTAATACAAAAAAAAAAAAAAAAAAAAAAAAAAAAAAAAAGTCAGTCACTTCAAGGCTAGAGATTTATATTTCTTTTCTCCCATGTCACTATGATCTACAAATAATAAGAGTTTGATTCTGATGTCCTTTCAACAATATAAATGAAAACTTTTCCCTTGTAATCAAAGGAAAAAATCAGGATAGGAAATAGAATCAGTAGTTACGTATTTGTTTTTTTGAACAGCAGTGAAACAGAAACACACAGACAGATTGACACAAATGTGTGCCTGCCTTTACTTTTTCGCAAGCATGAATTATTCAAGGAGTATCACAGCATGTATTAGAAATAATTAAAATGTAAGCAGCATTGGAACTATGTCTAGCATGCTTCATTAGTTCTAAATATTTGCAAATAGAAAATATAAGACCTTTCTGATCCTGTTTCACAAGTGTTCCACACCATCTCTAAACTTCCATCCATACAGATTAGGACAGACCTTTAAGGACAGCATCAAGCATCATGTTCAACATCCTGCTCAAGCAGGACCAATGTTAAACATATTAACTGGTGTAATACTGAAAGGCTGGATGTTATGAAACACTAAATTATACATCACTGGGAAAAAGAACAGGTCAAATGGGCCCTTCTGCTGCTGTGTGACATTTAGAACCATCTGCAGGTCCGAAACCCAGCAACATAAGAAGTGCTGTGGGGGCAAATGCTGAACAAATGCGGGTGGTGTTGCTGCCAGTAAGCGAACATCTTCAGCAAAGACAATAAGTTTCTGTTATTTCCATTCTTCAGTTTAAGAATGGGGGGTCAGAGGGATGATCGGACTGACATTTTGAAAAACTAACAGGATGATTTAATTTACTGGACTGTGGCAGTATATCAAATGCCTATGGATCAGTGTGCCAACTTATATAGCTCAGGTGAATTTTTCCTTAAAACACAGGTCATAACAGCTGTGGCACATCACAGAACATACAAGTTTGTGTTAGTTCACCGTATAATTCTTAGTGAAACTCTCTAGGATGAGGAAGACAGGCAGTAAAGTAGTAGTAGCTCTTTAATAGTTGAAAAATAAAACAACTTGGGATAAAAGCAGAGTTTAGTTGAGTAATGAAGTGAAAAGATTTCTGTGAAGAACACAGAAATGATCCAGGAACTTGAAAATAGGGTTGACATTACATGGTTACATTTGGAATTTAAAAACCCCAAACAACAACAACTACTACTTGCTCATTCTATATAGCTATTTACATATGGGAAATACAGTAATAATTATGGCTTTTTATCTTTCTAACAAAAAATTATTTAGTGTTTGGAAGTTTAGGTCATCAAGCTTGACTTCGATTTTTTGGAAACATAAGGGATTAGAAATTTAAGAATCATAGCTTTAGAAGAATTTAGATTAAATTCATCAACATTCAATATAAACAAGAGATGAAGAATGGCCTTTGTAAACAATACTTTCTACATACCTGTAAAATAAACAGGGAAAAAATCTTATTAGTAAATCAAATCCATATGAAACGTAAACAGGTATTCAACAATTTAAATGAGATATATTCTTCTGCTCCTTCTGGAGCATAAATTCTGAAGTCCTTCAGGTCTGTGCAGTGGGAACTTCCTCAGGAATATTAATTCAGTAGAAGAGGAACACTGCCTCTTCTTTTGCTGATATACAAAATGCCTAAATCTGCTGTTTTACTCAAGGTAACAAGGTAATCCACAAAAATGGGAAATCTCTTAAAGGAACTTTTTTTTATTACTTTGTTATTTCATGCTGACTTAGATGATATACTTGCAAAGTTTTCCTGAGGTTTACCTCTAGAACAAAGCAGTCCAGAACTTCAGAGAGGTACAGCCTTACCCCATTCACAGAATAAACATTGTTTCCTGAATAAAAGAATATTCAGTTTCCTCTAATCCACAAACTTTGTGTCTGTGTCCTGTCCCACCACCACCCCACTCCCCACCCCCCAGTTTTTAATTGAATGTTATGCAGATTAAGTCAGAGTTTAGGACTCACACTTGATGTGTAGTTTTATAGTTCTTCTCTCATTCCTTTGCATTCAGATCTGCTTCATATTGCTTCAGTACCAGAAAGTGAGAGCTGACAACCCAGGGGAGGAAGATTTTAATTTTGTTTCTATGCTTTTAGTCCTCACCACTTCTCAGGGTTTTAGAGGGAAGGTGTAAGGGAAAGATTTGCCCTCAATGTAAAACATGCAAAGTTTTTTTCTGCAGATGCGTGTCAGCAGATTGATGACATGGCTCGGTACGGAAGGGAAATCTATTGTGCAAGTAGAAGCTGAACTGCATTTAGAATCTAGATCTGGCCAGTGTGCCCCACCAAGTTTGCACAAAAGCAATAAAAACTGTGGGTTGTTGGTTGTGGGGTTTTTTTGTTTGTTTGTTTTTGTGGTTAAGTTTGGGGTTTGGGGGGTTGTTTGGGGTTATTTTCTCTTTTGGAGGGAATGTGACTTAGTATAAAAACAAAGAAAATAGTGTCAGGGAAAAAGCTCCTGCACAGCATTGTTTACTGAGGATGGGAAATTGGGTGTCAGTTAAAGGTGTGCAGATCATAGTCAGCTAATGCTGGCACTGTGGTAGCTAACTAAAGCAAATCCATTTGCCTTGGATCTATTTGACCCATCTATTAGGTTCAACTCAGTAGCCACCTCTCAGCTTCTCCATTTTACTGTCTTTTTCTAAAGTTCTCAACAACTTTTTGACTCTTGTTTGTTCCTGTTTTCCTCTTTCCTGCAGTGTTATGGAGGTGAATGTCTCATTTCACGCTGACTGCTCCTCTTTTCTACTTCTCAGTGATCATCTGGAGAGAATGACTACACATTGAGAAGTAACTATTATTTCTTGTTCTTCTAGGATCTGTCACAGAGCATGAACACTGCCAAATAGAAAAAGTCAACCCAGTCCCTGTCCTCTCCATTTCAGTGCAACTTTAGGAGGAAGGCTGGAATCCTACCTGTGAGAGAATCCTGCCTTCCTTCCACATTCAAAACTTGAAGAGGATTTTGGAGCAGCTTCCTCTTTCATTGGAACAATTTAATATTATGTATTTGGGCTTATTTTTAAAATGAAATGTTGGTCATCCATTGTATTTCAGAGATTGTTTTGATTTCACAATTTATCTTGGAATGCTAACATCAGTGAAGTGTGAAGCTGTTTCTGTTGGAAGGTGCTTCCTCCCTCTTACTTTAATCCTAAATTTTCATTTCAAATTGTCATTCCAACACTTTCTAAAACAATCATCCCCCAGATGACCCATACAAGCATTCTTCGCACTCAGACTACCAAAGAACATTTTGTAGGTGTTTACCCCTCTTTGTGATTCAACCACTTTATTTAGCCTCTATGATTTTTTTTTTAGTTTTCATCTTTCCTCAGTGTTTTACAAATACAAACTCTTTGTAGGCATTAATCATTAATAAGATAACTTACCCAATGGTACCTTAAAATAATAGATATTTCTAACAGGTACATTTTTCTGTTCTTCAGGTAATGCTCTTAGAGCTAGATTCAGTAGTATCTGCCTGAACTGAATTTACTGTTACTTCCACTTAGTACTATTATGATTTGGATAAACAGGAAGACAAAACACAAAGTCTGTAATAAAGTGATGTATTTGCTGATACTCATTGAATATTTAAAACACAAGGATGCAACTTAAATGTTTCATTTCGTGTGTATGTGGGTGGTGGGATTCTTGTGCTTATTATAACAATCTAGGAAATAATTACTGAGTATTAAGTTGGCCAGGGCTGAATTATTACCAAAAAGAAGCAAAATACAAACAATACAAAGGATAGAAGAGTGACAAACAGGATCTATCTTATCTCTTTCCAGAAGTAATAAATACTTTCAAGATCAAATGAGGTCTGCTTTATGAAGCTAAATTAATACACAGCAGACAACCAACCAGTCTAATACGTTTATAGAAATACAGCCATCTAAAAGGTAAGACCTTACTGCAATAAGGTTTAATAATAGACTTTTAAAGGAAGAATAACTTTTACACAATGGTGTTTAAAATCTGGTGGTCCTGCAAACAGCTACGGATTGGAAGCAGCCTATTTCTGCAGGACTATGATATTCTTATGTATCTTACCCTTCATTGGAAAGTGGAGTGGGATTTAACCTATAAAAAGAAAATAAACTACTGTAACACCAGGTATGGAATCTGCTTATAGAGTATGTACATTGACTTTTGTTGTGGGTTAATCCCAGCCGGCAGCTCAGCCCCATGCAGCAGCTTGTTCTCTCTCCTGCAGTCAGATGAAGGAGAGAATCAGAAGTGTAAAGGTGAAAAAAATCATGGGTTGAGATAAAGACAATTTAATAGGCATGGCAAAAGCTGCGCATGGAAACAAAGCAAAATACAGAATTTATTCACTACTTCTTGTTGTCAGGCAGGTCTTTAGTCATCTCCAGGAAAGCAGGGCTCCATCACACATAATGGTTACTTGGGAAGACAAACTCTGTAACTCCTAATACCTCTCCTTCCTCCTCCTCCTCTCAGTTTTACCACTGCTGAGCACAGCACCGAGCGGTACAGGATAGCTGTTTGGTCAGCTGGGGCTGTCCTGGCTCTATCCCCTCCGCACTTCGTGTGCGCTCCCAGCCCGCTTGCTGGCAGGGCAGTGTGAGAAACAAAGACCTTGATGCTATGCTGTGCAAGCACTGCTTGGCAACAGCTATAGCATCCCTATAGGATCAGCGCTGTTTCCATCACAAACCCAAAACACTGCACCATATAAGTTGCTATGAAGAAGAGTGACTCCATCCTGGCCAAAACCAGTACAATTTTACATGAAAAAACCCTCAATATTCTGCATTGTTATAGTGATAACTTTAAAAACAGATCCTAAAACATGATTGCAATGTGTGATCTGTTTGTTATGTGACTACCATTTCATCTCAGCTGAATGAGCACACTTGTTAACTGGCCAGACAACATGGTAGGAAGTCTAGGTTCCTAAATGTAAAACCGGTAAAGCAAAACCAGAGACAAGTATATATCCCTTTTCCTATGGCACCTACAGTATAATGGGAATCATAGCTAATGATCTGAATCCAAAGGCCAGCTTTGTTTTATGGAATGCTAACTCCTTGTTAAGCAAAGCTGTTTGGGCAAAAGAGCATACTATTGATTTCAAAATTGATTTTGGGTTTTTTTGGGTGCATGTAAAGGTTGGCTCACATATCACAACGTTTTGTTGAATTTTTTTCTGTTGTGTTTTGTTTTGCTGCAGTACAGCCAGTGTTTTCTATGATAGAGTTAAGTTTTAACAGTTTTGCGTCTGTTCCTCCAAATCAGTTATTTTCATATCTATTGGTTTGGACTAAGTCTGTCTGTTTATTTTTAGCTATTTGTATATTTGCTATTATTAAGAAAAAGCTCAAATAAATGAAAGATAAAAGAAAACTTATGAAGTACAGTAGCACAAAACATGATACATTTTCTAGTTCATTTAACAATTTATATTTCAGTCCTTATATAGTTATTATAATCATCATTAATCATCAACTTCTAGATCAAATTGAAACACAGAAGAATGAAAAGGTCAAAGCAATGGAGAATGCTACAATCTTTCAGAGACAATATGTGGTATTAACATTCTACTGCCTTATGTGACAAAACCAGAAAATGGCAAAAGATTAATATGTTTTTGTGATGAGAATTGTTATGGGAAACACACCAGACAAATTAACCCGTTCTTTTTTTGGTCATAGAAGTAACAATATTGTATGTTATAGCTCCAGAACCTCAGCTTGACTAGTAGAGAGACCATATGAACTAAAGTTAAGAAACCCAGCTGACTTTAAAAAACACTTTAAAGATGTATTTTTAAAAGTATTCATAGTTTGGAGCATTAAAGTTAGATTGGTCCCAACTGTACAACATTCATACTGTCTTCATTTTTTTATGGAATTGCTGTTAAAGTCAGAAAAAACGAGGTGCTGTAAATTCCTTGTACCTTGAGGTTTCTCAAAAATCTAGTTCCATGCTCAACTCAGTAATAACATTGCTTTTAGGTCCCTAAGTTATCATCCAGAAATTCAATCTAGACCACAATATCCTCAGTAAAAATGTGCTTCACCAAAGCACAATCTCACTAAGCCAAATTTACATGAACAATAAAAGAGAAAAATGCTGAATAAATAAAAATTGATCACTAGTTTATTAATCCATACCCTGGCAGAAGGTAAAGGAGTACTGAGTAAAATGGGTACATGGCAAAATTTAGCACCTGGTAGTTAGTTACCCAAAATGCTATGCTATACGTTATTATCAAAAAAAGAGGGGGAAAAAACACACCCACCTATCCTCTAAAAATATCCACTAATGTCAGAAAGTAAGGAGGAGAAAGTAAGTGAAGAGACTGGGTTTGTGTTTTTCTCTTCCAAGAAAAAAGAATTGAGACATAGATCCTGAATGCCGGAAGTTCTGCTAGAAACTGGAACTTAAAGGAACCATCCAGTATCAGTATGGAACAGACACGGAGATGCCTGTCAGTACCTGTGTTGATACTGAACTGTCTGCAAAACGGTCAGGTATCATGACATCCTGGGTAAAAACACAAGGAGTTGTAGCAGGGGAGGTATTTTGTATATTTGTTTGCATTTTTCAATTTGGACATAATGACATATATGCCTATTAACTGTTCTTGGCCTGAAGTTTGTATATACTTGAAATTGATTAAAATGCCTTTAGAAAACACAGTATCATTAAACACATTTTTTTTATGAGACCAGGACTAGCACTTAACTATCCTAGTTTAAATGTCCAGACAACTAGAACAGATTATGCTTATCTGATACACGGGAAGGACAAATATCTTGTTACTAGAGCTCCAAAGCTAGTAGGATTTGGTAATCAGTATTAATTGTCCATCACAACTGAGATTTGGGACAAAAAATGTGAAAGTTAACAAACACATGCGTCTTTTATTTTATTGAATGTGTGAAAACACAACTTTTGTAGTGTTGTCATATATATAAAATATACCTTCAAAAACAGCTCTGCTCATCCTGTTCCACTTCATATGGTAGTATGAGTATCCATATTGTGAGAAATGCATCTCACAATATGTTCTATAAACTCGGAGATGCATTGGAATTCATACTTACACAACCACACTGAAGAACTGAATTGGTTATGGTAATATTTAGCTCAAATGCACCCATTTTATTCAAAAAAAGCACAAACATAACAAGTTTTGGATACATTTAAAGTTTATTCTAAGATAAGAGACATCCTTTATATGTGACTTTTTGTATCTAAGGCAAGAAAATGCAATTTCAGTATAAAACGTATAAATAGTTTTGAAGTTCAGCAATAACAAAGGTTTAGATTAAATAACCAATACTGGGTATATTATTTTATTGTATTAATTTCTGTAAAGTGGAGTCTATGAAACAAATAGTAAAATTCTGTATGTGAGACATTTTATGAGCAATACCTGTGAGCTGACCTGGAGGGTTTAGACTCGTTATCTGTAAGTCTTGTCAGTATGTGAAAGAGCAATGGGAAGGCTAAAAGCCTTATGACAGTTGTGTATATAGGCATATGAGGAAAATTCTTACATCTGAGGTACAAGCCACAACAGTTCCAAAAGATATCACAAATGTAACACACCGGCTGTATTCTGGCTTTACAGGTTATCTATGGCCTGTAGATATATTTACAGTTCATCCTTGATCTCTGGCTAACAACTTGTTTACTTTGGCTACACAGCAGGGAAAGGAATTGGCCCTCCAAGCTGAAGTAACTTCGGTTGTGGTGTCACAACTAATTTTTACCCAGCACAAAAGAAATGCATAATTATACTATTCTTCCCATTTAATCTGCTTTAGTATGCAAAACCCAAACACAACCAAAAAAAACCCCTTCACTTCCCACACTTGTAATGAAGTCCAGCAGCGTGCGTTACAGTAGAAAAAACAAGCACATTACTTCAGGCAGTGATCTGCTTTGGCTTTTTCAATCATATTTTCAGATCACTTTTACTGGAGTGTGTTAATTGGTGTTCCTGTAGTCCTTTTAACAGGATTTGATTGTTCAAATATGGAAAAGCTGTCTTCACATTGTCAGGCAGTGTGAAAGGATTGCCTTAACCTTGTAGTCTGCTAAGGAATGGAATGGGAGATAAATAAAGTGGAGCTTGAACCAGATTACTTCTGCTCTTAATACCAAGGGTCAATTAGCTGTATCACCCACCTGCAGACAGTTCTGTTCTTTTGCCCAGTCAGTAAATGACTTTTTCCAGGACACTGACAACTGTTAGGAATAGCCACCTCCAATTTTAGGCTTGCTAAGAACTTTTGGAGTTATTGCAAAGGATTAATTTGACTCCTTTTTGGATTGTTTTAACAGAAATAAAGGATTTTTGCATCAAGTTCTGTGGAGGTTTCCTGCATTTCATATACCAACCCTCTTTATTTTTTTGTCTCCCTGGTAATAAAAACACTGTGCTGTTTTTCTTCTTTATAAAACCTGAATACCAAATGTATTCATTTGCATGAGAAGGACTGTTTCAACAGCAATAAGTCTTAGTGTCCTTGGAGAGAAGGGCCTTATTCAGCATTCAGCAGAGGAACTTGAACTGCCTGAATCTGTCTCATTATATAGGCCATATGCAGTAAGCCACGGTGCCTAACAGCTGCTGGTGTTAGGATTAAGGGGAAAATATTTAATTTGATGCAAAAGCACGTGTGTCATGATTTCTGCTGTAGATTCTACCTGCTCCCTAGGGTGCATGCTAGATATATGGCACAGAGCTGAAATCATTTAATTGTGTCAACAAAATATGTTGATGTTTGTTTAAAATAAAAATTAGTTTTGCAATAAAATCGATTAGTTGATGGTTACTTCACTGTCACTGTGGCAGATACAAAGACAAAATTGTTTTGTTTAATCTCGGGGGAGGGTGGAGAATTCTGGTGAGACCAGAGCAAATATACAGAACATAAACTTGAATTAGTCTTTCTATTTAGTAAATCAATAAAACAACAGGGAAATGTGAAGAATAATCTGGATCATCTATCAAAATGGGTTTGTGTTCCAGTTCTCACTGCCACGTAAAAAATGCTTTTAGCATTCTAGTGCCCAGAAGCATCCAAGACAAAAGGGCAGAAACAGTTTTCAGTTTGCAGATGTACTGCCAATGACAAAAAACAAGGGAAGATGAGAACTGAGCAAGCTGCTTCCTAGAATCTCTAAACTAGATCATCCTAAAATTCCCAAGTGACAGCTCGTGTATATGAAGATAAATCTTTGCTATCTGCAGTAATGAAGAGTGTATTATATGCAGAGTGCTAATAAAATGACATGAGAAAGAAAGTATATCTTAGATTTGAAAAAGGTGGCAATTAAAATCAGGTAAGAAAACATAATGATGTCAATAACGGTAGGTATCCAGAAAGCCTGCTTCTCTCGATCAGGAATTGGATCACGATTGCAGGCATAGTATTTATGAGAAAATCTGATCATAATACTGAATGAGTGGATTTGTAATATTTTCAAATTCATAAGTGATGAGTTGCAATTAGTTAGATAAAGTGGATTCTGAAAAAGTAATTAATCTACTGAAACAACTCAAATTAGTATCACTTTTTACTCCTTTGGGAGTAAAATGTGCACTAGTTCCACTTCACGCAACACACTAACAGTAAAAAGAAACTGTAACAAGGGTGGGAAAAAAAGCTTATAAGAGCAAGAGGAACAGCACGCACAACACTGATAAGAAAATGCTGCTCAGGAGCATAAATTGCTTCTATTGCTTCCTTGAAGAGGCAAGCCTCTACGTGACTCTAGATTCCTCCTTGCTACAGATTAGGTAATGTACACTTTACACACAATCACTTTTTTGGTCTTGAGGATGTGCGCTATTTTTCATGACAATGCCCTGATAAAGAGTCATAGATGATGGTATTGCATGTGACAATGAAGAGTGAACGTGTGACAATGCAGCTGTTAGGGGGTAAAGGTACACTCAAGAAATGAATGACCCATTGGCTTTATGTGGGGAAGTCATCAGGTGCTCCATTTCTGCTTTTAATTCAGCAAGGCTGACAAGGACCAAGAATAACTGCCAGATTAGGATGTTCAGTAGCCTGCATATACTGAATTACTGTTTTAATTCCAATTCCTCGGGCTGATTACCCATATCATGTCTTTTACCCTTCCTACTAGATTACCACTATCCTGCCAAACTGCTGTATTTAAAGTATGTAACTGATGCATTTTAAGGAAAACTGCAAAGATAACATGCAAAAACACTTTGGTCCAGAGCATATGAAAATGTCATGAAGAGGCCTGCTTTCTTATTGTGGTGATCAGGAACATATTGTATGTAATTTCCCCCCACTTCTGCTCCCCCCCTTCTCTCCCATCTATGAAATCAAATCAGGCACTTCCTGTGCAAACTGCCAAGAGATCTCAAAGTAGAAAATGGGCTCAGAACTGTGTTATTATACTCTATATGTGTTGCCAACAGACACACAGGAAAACTTTTCAACTGCTCCTTTTCCAGTGCTTTGTTTAAGCTTCAATTTTGCTTAAAGTTGATTCAAAAAATGCAGTTGCTACAGTAATTATAATAAAAAAGGGGAAGGAATAAAGTAAATATAAATGTTAAATGGGAGAGGGAAAGACAGAAAGCTTCTTGCTACTGAAGCAGAGATTATAAATTAGTGCTGCTGTGCTGCAGAACAAAACAATTTGGTGGACGATCTTTTTTGCCAGAAATGAAAACCTAGCAGAGCAATATTTTGAAACATGTCATTACCCTCAGGGTGGAGTCTGGCAAAAGAGTGAGGTTGTTTTGCATGTTACCTTTGAAACTGTGTGGTTTTAAATCTTAGCTTGTGCTTTATTGAGATGCAATTTCAAACACACATAAAGGCATACTGTTAAAATAACCATAAATGTTTATTTTATTTACTGTTTGATCACCTCCCCTGTAACCACTGACTTCTTTCTATTATAACTGTAGTTCCTTGCATTCAAAGTGGTTCCCCAAGGACAACAAAGAGAGCCAATAAATTCAAAGGCAATAGTGTGAAATGAAATATAAGTTTGGCCTTTTATGTGCAGCAGCCAGCTATACAAAATTTATGCTTTAAGCTGTCAATTAAATAAGCAGCCAGAACTTTTTTTTAGTGACTAAATAACATCCTAATACTGTCCAATATTAGGTGACACAGCTTTAATAGGCCACAGTGGTGCAATAAGGATGACTAACAACTGATTGTGGGTTATCTGATTACCACGTAAGCAATGTAGTCTAAGCCCTATATGTGAATGAAACAACCACAATGGCAATTTGTAAAACTCACACAAGAAATTAATTTTAGCATTATTTATTAACACTTCAGAAGAGAAAGTAGGATTAGGATAGTCTTCACATGTTACTTACTGTTTGCTTGTGCTTCTCTTGCCCTCCTCCATTTCCTTTGTTCCTACCATGCATCAAATTTCTCGTGTAGAGTATTACACTAGCAGGTGATCTTTCTGAACATGTATTTTACCACTGCAGCCGCGCATTCATCCCAGCCTGTAGTCTTGTGATGGACATTGTCCTAACATGGACCAATTGATGGTTCTTGCCCAAAAAAGATTCATCTTGATAATATGAGGATTTTAGAAGAAGGTCTCATTTTTAATTTTAAATAAATGACCTGTTATTCAAAGATAGTTGAATTGGTATTGTCTATAAACATAAAGTGTTAGTGGAATGTCTGAAGTCTTCAAAGTTGCCAAATAATCATTTTATAACACCAGACCCCCGAGATGACAAACTTCATGATAAGCATATGTGAGAGTTTGGGATACAAATCATTTTAGAAAATTAAGATATTGATGTGTGTTAAAATGAATGAAAGCCTACAGTATTTAATTGCCTGAAACAGTAATGTAATATGAAAATCATAAGATATATTATACATGTCCTACCTTAATTATAGTTACTTATTCTGATTTTCATCAGCATTCTAGCAGGCTGAAGCAAAAAAAAAAATTCTGCAACACATAACCCTTTATGAGCAAAGTTCTAACAAAGGAACTCAACACGATGCATGTGGAAAGACATGTACATAGTGCTCATGAGTAAGATAAAAAAGTCAGAGAGATCACACCAGCGTAGTTAAACTAGTAGGATTCTGAACACAAATGCATCAAGCAGTACAGGGACTGTGTATGCAGTAACGCTGATAACAGAGATGCTAGTTTCTGTAAGAAAGAGGGGGAAAGACTGTATTAATGATTACTGCATGAACCATTTTACTAGTACAGCTTGCTTCCTTTATTACATGGAAATACTGATATCATTTTTAAGTACTCTTACTCCAACCTAAGAGTTTTCCAGTAAATTATTCAGATTTTAGTCATATCATTTAACGGTTAAGGAGCAGGATCAGCAAATGGCACAGCCACTGAGTAAATTTTTAAGGTGTCAGTAAAATTGCCCCTTAAACATTTCAGTACTGAATCAGTGCTGTGCCTTAGAAAGTGAAACATATACTGTCCTTGACAACATTATCCCCACTAAATAATTTATTTTTACCCATATCAGTCCATAAAATGTTTCTTAGAACTACTGGTACCTAATTTTAAAGGAGGCATTTTTTTCATCAATTGAAATGTTTAAATTTCGCTTCTTATTATAGGTGGAAGCCCCTTATAATACATATAGCATACACCTGACTAAATCAGTTATTTATAAAAAAATGAGCATGGGAGACACACACACACCTCAAAATGCATATTACAGGAAAAGCATCACTTTAGCTTCCAAACAGAAGTGGGTCAAAATGATACAAAGCAGAAGTAGCAGACACTATATTTTGTCCAAAAATTTATTAGCCTTTGAGATTTTCTAAATGTTTGAGCTTTTTGGAGTCTCAACCTCTTTAGTGAATGACCACAGCAAATTACATTAGGCATTGCGCTAACGAGGTTCTGGTATCCCCATGTTCTGAAATGTATGATGAGCGTTTTTGCAAAACATTTGTTTCGAATGCTTTCATGTGCTTTAAGGAAAATAAAATAAAAGTACAGCATTTCTGAAGTGTTCCTTTCTCCTCCCATCCCCTCATGGACATATTTCAAAGTATGATTTTTTGACATAGGTATAAATTACAGTTTGACTAAGAAGTACCGAGTCCTGCTTTGATTAGCATTTATGGAACTTGTTTCTGGATGTGACAGCCTTTCCTATTCAGGAAATCTTGACCTGGATAATCAAAAAGAGATTGTATGCTACAGCACTGCAAAATGACTGGTGTAGCACTTCAGCACAGACCCTGTCCGTGTTTCAGAGTGAGCCACAGAGTAACTCTCAGACTTTCACCAGCTTGGGCCATCTTCCTTTTACTAAAATAGGCTTTTCCACCCTACCAAGGTGTACTCAGTATCTGCTTTTTTTCATCCACTCTCCAGGCTGAAAGCAACATTAGATGGTATTAAAAACAAATAGCTCTAAGCCCTGGGGGGAAGGGAAGAGAACAGGGCTAAGGTGGTTCCTTAGTAACATTTCTCTGCATCAGTGATTATAATAAAGATTTCCTTTTGACTTTCTAGCTCCAAAAGTTACATATTACTGGCTGATGCAGAGCCTCAGCTAATGTTTAAAAAGAAGAGGCTGTTGAGTAATTTGCAACAACAAAAATATATTCCTAATGAACCTTGAAATGAGCCTTCTTATTGAAGCTGTTCCTATACCTGAAAAGAAGCTCCAGTAGTTCACACATCACTGCCTACTGTATATGGAACATAAACCACTAAAATCCCTGACTAATATATCTTAGAAGCCTAGAGTAAATGGATTTTCAAAATGAGATTGTGAAGTTGTTCTTAATCATAATATCTAGGTGAAGTTATTATTGTGTTGTGGGCTTTTAAGATACCATTCCGCATATTGTATGTACGTCATTCTTTATCATGGAGAAAGCCATAAGCATCTTAGATTTAGCCCAATTCACTGCCTTTAGCCACCTTCAATAACATGCTGTTATAAATTCATATAATTTATAAATCCATATAATTTCAAATAACTAATAGTTTTAAGCATAGTAATCAGGTTCTGGAACGTCTTTCTAGTAGTATTAGTGGGGCAAGACATTAGCTACGATGGAACCAGATAAGTTAAAGAAAGGGATCGGATGATGCAGTTGCTTATGATAGCAGAGGCCTGGACTTGATAACCAAAGAGATCGTTTCTAGTCCTATCTGCTGGAGAAAAAGAAAGATACTGATCACTCAGATTAGTGAAGCAACCTTATCTTAGCAAAAAGCTGAGCTAGATTCTATCTCAAAGTCATAGCAGGTATGGTACAGGGAGACTGACAGAAAAGAAGTACCTAAGCAATAGTATAGAGGATGCTCTCCCATCTTTAAACAGTACAATATTGCCCATGTGCCTGAATGTTTTTCTGACCCCTCCTTCCTCACCCAAAATGAAGGAAGAAACAGCCAACAAAATCAGACTGATTTTTCCTTAGTAAAATTGTAATTTGAGTTTGAAGAACCCAAAGAACAAAGAAACTTATGTCTGTCTACTACTGTGTCAAAAGACTGAAGTACTAGATTGATCTATCTCATGATTTTTTCCCATTGAGCTGCTATAACACTGGAAAGGACAGAACATCTGCTTGCACAGTGGGGTGGGAACACAGAGGAGCCACCCAGAACGGTGCTCAGCTGGCCTAGGCAAACCACTGCTGCTTCCTGGTGTACTACTACGTAATGGAATTGTTGGTGACCGGAATTGGTACATCTTCTGTGATAAACATTAGTTACTAAAAATAATACAATGCTTTGATGTGGGTGGCATGTTAATTACTTCTGATAAAAGCACCAACTGCCTTTGTGTCCCATGTCTGAAGAAAAGTTGGATATTTTATTCAAAAATCAGCAATAAAATTATATTTTAATTGCCATTGGAATCTCTGTAGCTTTTTTACAAAATATGGGCCAGAAATTAAGTTACCTCAAGAGTGCTAAAAGAGAGTGCTAACACAGAATGAGAGTGTGCAGTATATTGCCAAAACAAAGGGATTTGATGTCTGCAATAAATGCTTCTCTATAGCCACCGTTAATAATAGAAACAGATTTGGTTTCAGTTTTTCCTCTGGTACAGTCACAGCCAAACCTGGGCTGTACGGTGGTTATAGAGCTAAGCTTCAAATGTGCCAGAGCTGGTTGCCCTCCAAGCTAGTGGTTCAAAGGCTTTTTGTAAGCTTCGAGGATTACTTTTTGCATGTTTACCCAGTGTATGCATTTATACCACGATATCTTTGGATGTGATGGTTCTGGTTTGTCTTAGGACTGTGTCCATTTTTCCTCTCAGCTACTTAAAGTGGTTCAAGCAGCCTTTCCAGAGTTTCTTTACAAGATGCCAGGTTTAAAAAGCCCTGCTTGGTCAGACCAATCATCCGTGTGGACCAGCATTCAGACTCCTCCACAAGCAAAACCTGAGCTTGATCACTTTCTGTCAGCCTTTACCCTGCCCTTCTGAAATCCCTGTATCTAGCTTGCTGTGTGAGGAACTGCAGAGGGTATGTCTCCATCTGGAACCGCATTCTGTTTTGAAGCAGAATGCCTGAATTTGCCTCGTCCCCTTTTGAACCTGTAGATACTGTCTTCTTCCGCAGCTTCCTGTTACACAAGTTTCAGAAGTTCACTTGTAATTGCCTGCTTTCCAAAAAAGTGTCTTCCTTTCTCTCTTTTGCCTCCTACTATTTTCACTGAGTGACCCAAGGGTCTTGTTTCGTGTGATCTCATGAACACCCTCTTCATGCATTTTGTGAACCTCAATAATATCTTGTCTCAACCTTCTCCTCACCAAACTGAAGATTTCCAGCCTTTCAGCAAATTGCATCCAATCTTATTGATTTATTGACAAGACTTTCAGCAAATGCCATCTAGTTCTGGTGACTTATTGACATCTAACGTGGTTATTTATTCTAAAACTTGCTATATACTTGCATCAATTTTTTCTAGCCCTTCTGACTTACCTGACACAAATAACACTAACATTTTTCCAAACACCTTCAGCAGCAGAAACTAATACAAAACAGTTCATTTTGCTTCTTTACTTTATCTGTCACCTCTAAGTGCCCCTTTCACACTGTTCTCATCAGATAGTCCCCCTGATTCCCTAGCTGGCTTTCTGCTTTTGATATGAAAGGTTTTTAAAACCAGTTTGAGCATTCTTTGTTTACATTTCAAATTCTTTTTCAGCCCTTCTGATTTTCTTTCCTGTTCTCATTGAAACAAACCTTCCATTTTCTAGAAGTCACCCTTTCTCCAGACAGTTTCCTTAACTTTTTCAATGGGTTGTGATTGTTAGGGGTAGGGTGTTTGGACCATTTTTTTTTTCTTCTTGAATTGCAGCACAGATTTTACCTGGGCTTTGATAGGAAAAATTTTAACAGCCTTCAGTCTGTTAGTAAACGTCACACTTTTGGGGCTGTTCTTTTAATGTACGTACGTCGTCATCCCACACACACCCCTCACAAACACACAGACACCCCTTCCCATCTTTCTATATTTCCCTTTCACAAATGTGGATATTCAAATGCTAGATTTAGTTGCCTAATTATTGCAGTAACTTTTACTACACCCTTCCTGTCCCTGTTCCTCTCCCCAGAGGCAGGACACAAGCCACTTCCAACCTGCAGTTGTGTCACTCTGAGCCAGCTGCCCTTTTGCAAGTCTTTGGTTTCTCTCAGATTCTCCCTTCTCATTGTTCAAAATATTAATCTACAACAGTGGTTGTTTTCTTCATCTGGCTCCATTATGATTAATTTTCAGGCCATGCTACCTGTGCAGATTCCTCCTTTAGAGAAATACTCCTGACATACCTATATCGCTTCATGCACACTTTTAGGCTTCGAATCTCTATCTACTCCTCGGGCCCTGAACAAAAAGCTGGCAGGATTTTAAAGAATGTTATCATTGGGGTGTTAGTCTTTGCTCTCCTGCCTAGCAGCCAGCATTTACCTTCCAATAGCTAAGGCTCGAGAAAGCACTTCATTTTTCCATGCTTATTCACTCCTTGATCTCCCAGTTGAATCTACTAGTAGACATCAGTTGCCTGCATCAAACACATACAGTTTAGAGCAGTAAGTTTTACTATGTTGAACATTTCATGTAGGAACCATGAATCAAAGGAGAGGCAACCACTAATGAGCCACATAGTGAGTTCCAGCTAAGTCAGATCTTCAGTTCAAGTTGACATAGACCATTACTCTTATTTTGGTTGGAGTACAAGCTGTTGAGATAGGGAGATGACTTGCTATTTGACTTTATATGGCCCTTATTATGTAGGATATTAGACTGACTGATCATAAAGGTCACTTCTGACTTCAAGAGCTACAGTTCCGGGAATTATTGTAGGTGATGACAACATATAGCAATTGTCATTTCAGATCACAAAGATCAACAATTCTGAAAATAAGGGGTCTGATATTGCATTGCAAGTGAGTAATCCAACATAGTATAACATCTGGATTTAAATGAGTAACAATTAATTGAAAGCAACAATAAATCTGCCATGTTTTGTAAAGATCACATAGTAGCTTTTCATTTTCTTTACCTCAGTCTGTTCTTCTCCCACTCCATCTCCCTTTTATACAGTACATTAACCCATCTCGGACTGAAAGTAGACACACTGAGTAAAGGTTAGCACTGGTATGGAGGAAAGAAGTAACTTCTTAGCAAAGGCTTAAATTTCATAGGTGCTTAGGAAAAAATATTACCCTATGAAAACTGGGAAACAGGTCCATAGAACGAGTTAATGAAGGTGAGATCAGATGTGTCTATATACTCAATTAAAAGTAGGTCAATTTTGTCTACTCATTGGGCATAGATTGGCAAAAGAGAAGTAAGAAAATCACATGAAACTGTGCAGATGTACATCTCAGAAATGTTTGATATATTTTTAAATGTTTAATCAGTGTTGACAATTTTGACATTTACCATCTGATTGTGTTCAATAGTCTTCAAACTCCTGGAAATAGTAGGCAAATGGATTTTATATGACCTCTGCAGTTTTAGAACATAAGTGAACATATATTGAAGGGCTATGGACTCAGAGGAGAAAGAAATGAATCATTTTATTTCTAGCTCACTCATCATGCATTGCCACTGTTTTCTGCTAGTTTTGAAAATAAAGCAGTGGAAAAAAAGAAATAATGTGTCTTCCTAACCTTAAATAAAGCCAATGCATACTATAAAAACACCAAAGCAGTCAGTGTTGGAGATATCACGTCCAGCCACACAGAGCAGTAGGTGGTCGATACTTCTCATTTCCTTGTATGTTACAGGTGTGATTTTATACTAAATCCACACACACCACATACCAATAAAGCTGCTTGCTGAAGGCAAATTCAGGATTTAAACAGCATTTACTGTCATAAGATGTAAAGAAAAATGTCAATTTAAAAAACCCTTTTTAACTCAAAACTATGCTTTGACTTACCTGTCTGTTGCCTTTCTCCATACATGTAGATTCACTGATGGCTTCTAATGCTTTGATGTTTTTTCTTATGCATCAGCAGAATAGTTTGTATTCCATAAAGCTCCAGGCTACTATGAGTTCCTTCAGCTATTATTTAAAGACAGTGGAATGAATCCTGGACATAATCACATCTGATATCAACTGCATTGGTGTTTAGTTGTATGTCTGGGCTCTGTAGCTCCAGTACCTAATTTATATCATAAGTTGAAGAAGATCTCACCCTATAAAAATAAGACAAGAGCAAATTCTTGAGCACAAAGTAAGAAGCAGCTACATATAGCTGGTAGGCTGGGGCTTACTGAAACAAAATTGCTCCAATTTCTATTTGTGTGTTAATTATTCAGTATTTATAAGTGTTTACTGTGACAGATGGGGAAATGTGTCTGTGTCAAACTGTTTTTGGCACATTTTGCTTTGTGAATGTGTTTTTGTAATTGCCTTCAGAGATTATGTATTCTATTCTATTTGATACTGGAGACTGTTGATATATATATAACTGTGTCAGATGGTAGACTTAGTTTAGAATGTCGTGTCTTTGTCCCTTATTTTAAATAAAGTAAAAATTCATAGTCCTATAATCACCTTTCAAGAGTCATTCAGAACTTGTTCTCCAAAAAAAAGATGGCTAGCTTTTTTTTAAGAAATTATCTTTTGCATAACTCTCAACTTTCTTGACCAGTCAAGATTATGATCTCACTAATTTTTTCCTGTCCACCAATATAACATCTTTACCTGTCATTTTTTAAGAACCCTATCAAATAAAAGATTAAATCCCGATTAGCTTTAGTAACAAGTATTCCTTCACTTTTTAAATTTTTTTTCTATTTTGAAAATATTACCTAGTCAAAATATGTCCTTGAGGACACAGGGGTTATGTTCAGATAATAAAATTTCCACTTCCTTCCCTGTTAAGCTGTCTTGGGCAACAATATGGGTTTATGCCCATGTTGTTCTCAACTGTTTCCATCAATGATCTTTAAATGTGTTTCTTGTAGCAGCACAACAGTAAATTTGTCTTCTTCATCACTTGTAAGACAGTGACAGGTCCATTCATCCCTTTAACATTTACAGAAATCATTATTGTTGGCTGCCACATACCAACATAGTTTGCCAGACTTTGTTTTGTTTTCAGGACATAATTCCACACCTGTCAGCATAAACCTGGTTGATATTTTTTATTAACTGTGAACATCTCTGGATGACAATTCAAAAATACTGATTTAAATTACCTTTATGGTAAAGTCCAGATTATTTCTAATGTTTCTTAAAATGACTGAAAAACATTTTTGGTTCTCTTGTCTTCCTTTTTTTTCCCACTCCAGACCCAAAGTTTTTCCATGAACTTTATAGATTTTATTATTTGACGTCTGCATTTGTTTCTGCCTCACTTACCAAATTTAATCCTTTCAAGAAATCTTTCTTTCCTGAACATTGAACTCCATTTGGGGACTCTCAAATGCAGCAGAAGGCACTAAACCTTCTTCATCAGAGATAGGTAACCGAGATATAGCTGTTCAGCTGTATAGCTGAGACATAGCCATGCATCAGTACCTCACCATCCATTTTTCAGTATTACACAGTACTTTCTTTCTCCTCTAATTTTGTTCTTAAACCTAGAACATGTAATTTCTTCCTTGTTATAATTCCTGACACTTTTATTTCTTTCAGGGTTTATTTTCCCATCTTCCCCACCCCTTAAATTTTGTTATGATACGGAAATTTGCTGAAAAGAAATATGTAAAATTAATATAAACTACAGAAACATTTTCAGAGTTGATAGTAATGAATAAACTACCAAAACAAATATTCTCATATTTCACAAACAGGTACATACGGTTCCAGCTTCTCGTACAAAAGTATATATAATCATTCTCTTTTAACTTATTAGATAAGTCATTAGGAAATACTCCACACAGTTGAATCAATTTCCAGTATGGGTCTCAATTACCTAATTTTCTCTTTCTAAGAGCTGACCATTCTATTTTATCTATCCATTGAGACTTTTCCACAGTAAATGGAGAGAGTCCAGTCCCTCCAGGGGACAATTCATCTCAATAAATATAAACATCTAGGGCAGACGGAACAATTCTTTCACTGGCAGCGCTTCCTGTGTCCTTGAATCACTATAATAATCAGATTGAATTTTTTCCCAATTGTTGTGACATTTTGATCTAAAAGAATAATATCCAAATAGTGTTGACCAATGCCATAATGTCACTTTCTTATTTGTTTTTCTTTGTCTACTGCCTCTAGATCTTGGTATTTTACAAAACTACTTCTAAGGGCATGTTCCATATCACAACACTTCAGAGAGTTTCAGGTTTACAATTAAAAGAGCTATCCTATTATTTATAGGGTATGTCTCCTGAACTTTGAAAAACCTTTTTTTGAAAAATCACACACTCGATGAAATGTTTCTTTCAGTACCATAGCAGTGAGCTGAAGTCCATAGGTGAACCAATATTTCTGGGAGCAGAGAAAGAGTTCCATGTAAGCTGTTTATATTTGTATAACCTTTTATTTTCAAGTAGAGTCCTAAGAATGTTATAGTAAGACAATTAACATGAAAAATGAATGTTTTATACATTAAGAAGTGAGACCGTTTTTGAATATCAGCCTCATTAAATTCTTGTTATTTACAAATTAAGCAGTTTGAATTATCCTTGGATTTTTTTTCTGCTTTTCTGTTTCTTCTATTATTCTTATCAGCAACATTTTTGTCATTTTAAGTGCTTAAATTTATATTGAGCAAAATGTGTTAAATAGGAAGTAGGTTGAATTATTTCAATGATTTTCTGAATTGCAACAGGAAAAGAATTAAAGTTAAACAAAACTCTCTAAATGAAATTAGGGAAGTAGAATTCCAAAGAGATAAATATATTGCTTTTCAATCCAGTCACAACAGAACTGAAGTCTGATCCAAAGCCACTGAGATCAATAGGAGCATTTTCACGGAGCTGACCTTGGATCAAGCTCCTGATGCAGAAAGCAAGAAGTCAAAGCTCTTTTATCTGTACTCATTGGACACGTGAAAATAAAGGAGCACCATCCTGTACTCGAGTGAAGACAAAGAATCTTGATCTTGAATAAGTTGTTGTAAGTTCTACTCACATAGAATCTCACTAGGTCTCATAAAGAAGTTTGAAAAATTTATTTTCAAAGTTTGTACTCCTAACAGTTTAGAAAGCAATCTTCTTAACATACTTTTAATCCATTTTCCACTAACAACAGAACTATTAGTCACTCAATTCAGACTCTCCTTTATACAAGTACATTTTAAATGTATATATTGCCTAGTACTAGAAGCCAAGAAAGCCACAATAAAACAATGTTATACTCCACATATGGAAAAAATAATATGCCTGAAATATTAGAAAATAAACATCATTTAAAAATTTAATTTGGTGAACAATTAATGCAATCCATGATTGCAATATGGTAACAAAGAAACCACAACGGCCTAAAGGCCAGGACCAATTTAGCACAGCAATGGCACCGGTGACATATTTTGATACTCAGTGTGGCATTTGTGCATGTTACAGAATCCTTCACACTGCTTTTTTTTACTATATTAACATTTCCACAAATCCCTAAGGTTAAATGTTGAGTCTGTTGGCAGTTGTAACAACAAATATTGTCTCTCCTCATTAGTGCTACATACTTTATGTCCTATCAATACAAACCCAAATTCTTCACTAAGCCCAGAGTCTTCAAAGACTTAACTTTTGGTGACTAGTATATAATTTCTGATAAATTCAATTCTAAAATATCTTCTGGAATTTTTAAAAACAATTATTGGTCCAGTGATAAGTCATTTAAACCTCACTGTATTGTGCCCCCGACACAAAAATCACAGGAAGAGAACACTGGGTAGGAAAGAATTAATTGCTTGAGCTTTTAACGTAGTTTTTCTTTCCAGACCTGTTTTATCTTCCAAGCCACAAAAGCTATGATGCACAGTCCTAAATAGCATTTCCTCAAGTGATTCAGAGTGGTACCATACCATGTTCACAAATTTAACCTCAGCCTGGTGCGACTACATTCCCTAATTTCCCTCTTTGGTTTGTGAAAGTAGAGAAGTGACTTTGGTAGCACATTAAGACCTGCCTAGGCCAATGAGCCTGGCTCTATCTTTGTGTCAAAAATGCTCCAATGAAATTTCTTCTTGATAAATATGAAATCTTGCATAGTCACTGCCACTCTTTCCTCTTCCTCTCTCAGTTTAGGAAAAAAAAGTAGAGGGTGTGCTACAGATTGCAGGGACAATTTCTGAGGCGGTAAGCATATAGTGCTCTGTTAACAAAATTCATGCATTGGACTAGAAACTAATGGCTCATTTTGAAGCTGATGGGCCAATTTTTAAGTCAGGTTAATTCATTTGATTACTGAATAATGTAATTGTGGGCATAAATTTTCTTCTTCCAGATACCTGAGTGGTGAAACTTCACTGAAATGCATGAGAAAAAAAATTATAAATTTTGCAGCACAGCAAATCAAAGTACAGTCAGATCAAAGACATTTTGCAATTCTAAAAATCATTGTGAAACACTTTCTAGCTGTATCCTCCAGAAATCACATCTCAAAGATACAGGTGGACTATCTCCAGAAGTGGAAATACTATTTGATAGAAAAAGAAGTTTTTGTGGTTAAGAATTTGTTAAGAATATTTTAACAGCAATGGTCTTAAAAGGCTTTAGCCTTTCACTTTCTATTTTAGCTATCTGTTTCCCAATTGATCACTAACCCTACCTGGAATATTGCACGTGCTAAAGGGCATAGATTTTAAGAGGATATTTGATAGCTGGAGAGTTCAGGAACTGAAGAAAATGACTTTATAGCTAGACAAACTTCTTCCAAAAGATGAATGAGGCGTTTTTTCATCAGAAAAGCTGAGAAAAAACTTAATTACAGTGTATACAAGGGAGAATAAGCACAAATAGTTAGCAGGTCTTCACTTAAAGACATAAGCAGGAGATATAACTGGAAGCAGAATCTGAGTACAAATTAGAAGGAAGGAACTGGGTGGTGGGAGGAGGAGAACTTAACAGGATACTTATGAAGCTAGGTAGGAAGTGACAGATTCTCAGTCTCATAATAGATTTGGATAAAACTTGGAGGATTTTAGGAAGTACTGCCTGAACAAAATCCAATTAAGAGAGATCTATTCTAGGTAAAATAGGTGAAATGAAGTTGCCTCTTATACAAGTGAGACTACAATCAAGTGTTTTCTTTCTTAGCTCTGTGACTTAATTAAATAACCCTTTATTTTGATAATTTATTTGACAAACTACTACAATGATATTGAGAATTATGGCTTTGGAGAAGAATCGCACAGCAAAACAATAAAACTCCACTTTGCAACTGCTCAGCACTACAGAGACAATGGAAAAATTTGAATAGAATATAGGTAAGATACACTGTATTTATATATATACAGAAGTATTTTCTAAATCAATTGTGGGCCCAGAGCTTTGTCAGTTCTTTAAATACAGACATTATTAATGTAACATTCTGTACTGATCAATAAACGCTGTCATAGGCTAGCATGTCCAGGCCTGCTTGGAGCGGGCTTAATCTGCAGATCACAAGCTACACAAGCTTTAATATCTCCTTTGGAAATTTTTTCATTTATAAATCCTTCTTGGAGAAGTTCAGTTAGGTTTTGGAGTCAGACTTTTAGAGCAATTTAGTTAGATTTCAGAGGCAAAACGATTTAAAAAAGGCTATAATTAAAATATTTGTGACACAGTTGATTTAATTTGTTCCCTATAACATTCAAGGGCTATCACTCCTGTCCATCACGTTAACGAAAGTGAATGTTACAAAGTGCAGAATAGTGACCTAGTTTAAAATGAAACCAATATTTATTTTATATATATTCTAAACATACATTGTTTCAATAGCATGAAAATATACTGATTAAACCATTTAAATCATATCTGAACATGAGAAAATTACAAATCATATATTGCTGTTCTGAAGTACCAAGATCAGCTGAAATCTGCAACACTTTTTTATTAGAGAGGAAAACACGGCTGGAATAAATTCATTTGTGGTAACCCATCATTGTATACACAGATTAAAACACAGATGAGCAGCTGTATTTAAGGCAAGGAAGTTTATGCTTTTTGATTAGACATTTTTTTTTCTCTATAGGCCTAGTAGGAATAGTATGCTTTAGTCCTAGGTAAGGACAGAGCTTACACATTTGTAACCTCTAATAGAAACTGAAAAATATGCACTAGCACCTATCAGTTCTAACAAGGTCTTCTAAAGTATTAAACCGTGGATTCAGAAAAATATGTTGGCTAAAAAGGAAATGACTTACAAAATATAGCAATTTTCAGCTTAAAGTGCTATTAAAGCGATTTTTATTTATGCACCTATAGCTGAATCCTGAAAGGTATGACAAAACCCAGTATCTTTCATTGCCTCACACAGTAAATTCTGGCACCATTCACAGAGTTGCAGAATCACTGATCAGTTGGAAGGGACCTCTAGAGATCATTTTGTGTACCCCCCATGCTGATAGCATCACCTAGAGCAGGTTGACCAGGTCTAGGTCCTGTCAGGCTTTGAGTATCTCCATGGATGGACACCCCACATCTCTCTGGACAACCTGTTCTGGTGTTTTACCACTCAGGCCATAAAGAAAGGTTTTTCTTATATTTAAATGGAATATACTGTATTTCAGTTTGTGAAACTGAAATACAGCACACTGCCCCTTGTCCTTTCCTTGGTCACCACAGAACTAGGCTTTTGCACACATTGGTAAGATTTCTCCCAAGCCTGAATAAACAATGCCTTAATCATGTGAACAGAAGGACAAAACTTTCTAAGGAGCCAGAAGTGCGGGAAGACGGAGCTGTATCTATAGCAAATGCAACAAAATATATCCAAAGGAAACTTTTTTAAGAGTCTGACTGTTTTTCCCATCCCATCACTCAAATTTGCATTATGTAGAAGCCAAGTGTTGGAGATGCTTCAGGATATGGCAACATTGATTTACTTGCCCCTTACCTCTGATGCCCAGGATGTCCATGAATACAACATTGGTTGTCATTCCCCCCTTGATTTGAACTTGCTGTTAAACATCAGAATTGTCAATATGTTCCTAAATAACCTGACCCAAGATTTGGAAGTGTTATTCAAATCTGTGTGAGGAAAGTGGAACTGCTGGTGCAGAGCGAAGGTCACCAAACACTACAGCATCCTGTATAAAGCAAGGCAAGAGTGAATACGCCTGTGTCAACAAATCATTTTCTCCTTTCTTGGCTGCAGTGGAACTTGTGTGTTTCTGGATTCTCCCCAGGTTTTTCAAAGAAGCCCACAGCCTGGAGGATATAGAATCAACAGCATGCCCACTAACAATAGTGCCAAAAGAAAGGAGCCAATTTTTCAGAAACATTAGGATGCAAGAATGAGAAATTGAGAGGTTTGGCAGTGGTGATTATGCTTTCGATGTGGCATTCTCTTAAGTGATATCCAGGTTTAGCATGGCTTTTGACCTTTAGTCATAAAATTGGAATAAAATATTTTTCTCATGCCTTAGTATAAGCACAAAGAACATTTTTCTAATACCACGTTGTTGTAAGTTCAAATATCAGATTGTCTCTATTCTATATTTTGTATATGGTAGACATTTGTGTACAATGGTTTCAATAAAAAATATTTTAATCAGGTATTTATACCTGTAAATAAAGAGCAGAACTTTCATAAATGTGTAATTACATGTTACCGTGGATTAGTGTCATGTTAAGTGGGTGGAATTATAGAGCTCTTCTATTTCTGCAAGCATAATAGAGTGAAGCCTTAGAGTTACTCTGTCTGGACATGATTAAACATAACATTTTTTTTTACTTTTTACACTAAACTTCAAGCCTGTTTTTAACCTCAGTTCAATAGGGAAAGCAGAGAAAAGTCCCAAATTTGGGAAAAAAATTGCTAAGAGTGTTTAATAAGTCTGTTGAAAAAATGGCTGGACAACACAGAATAACAGACTCACAGAATGGTTGGGGCTGGAAGGGACCTCTGGAGATCATCTAGTCCAACCCCCTGCTAAAGCGGGGTCACCTACAGCAGGTTGCAGAGTCACATTCAGGTGGGTTTTGAATGTCCCCAGAGCAGGAGACCCCACAGCCTCTCTGGCCAGCCTGTCCCAGGGCTCTGTCACCCTCTAAGTAAAGAACTTTTTCCTCACATTCAGGTGGAAGTTCTTGTGTGGCAGTTTGTGCCCGTTGCCCCTTGCCCTGTCACTGGGCACCACTGAAAAGAGCCTGGCCCCGTCCTCCTTGCACTTGCCCTCAAGGTATTTGTAGCCATCGATAAGATCCCCTTTCAGTCTTCTCCAGGCCCAGCTCTCTCAGCCTTCCCTCATCAGGGAGATGCTCCTGTCCCCTCAGCATCTTCACAGCCTCCACTGGACCCTCCCCAGTAGTTCCCTGTCCCTCTTGAACTGGGAGCCCAGCACTGGGCCCAGCACTCCAGATGTGGCCTCCCCAGGGCAGAGCAGCGGGACAGGATCACCTCCCTCGACCTGCTGGCCACGCTGCCCCTAATGCCCCCCAGGGTCCCACTGGCCTTCTTGGCCACCAGGCCACACTGCTGGGTCGTGGGCAACTTGCTGCCCACCAGAGCTCCCAGGTCCTTCTCCGCAGAGCTGCCCCCCAGCCCGTACTGGTGCACGGGGCTGTCCCTCCCCAGGGGCAGGACCCTGCACTGGCCTCTGCTGAACTCCATCAGGTCCCTCTCAGCCCAGCTCTCCAGCCTGTCCCGGTCTCACTGAATGGCAGCGCAGCCTCTGGGGTATCAGCCGCTCCTCCCAGTTTTGTACCATCAGCAAACTGGCTGAGGGAACCCTCTGCCCCTTCCTCCATATCACTGATGAATAAGTTGAATGAGATTGGACCCAGCACTGGACCCCTGGGGAACATTGCCAGCTACAGGCCTCCTGCTGGACTCTGTGCCACTGATCACAAATCTCTGAGCTCTGCCATCCAGCATGTTCTCAATCCACCTCAGTGTCCACCCATGTAGCCCACAGTTCCTGAGCCCACCTATGAGGGTGTTACAGGAGACAGTGTCAAAAGCCTTGCTGAAGTCAAGGTAGACAACATCCACTGCACTCCCTTCATCCACCCACCCAGCCATTCCATCACAGAAGGCTATTAGATTGGTCAGGCATGATTTCCCCTTGGGGGATCCATGTTGACTGACCCTGATGGCACATCTCATGGAGTTATAATCACCCATTCTCTCTCTCTCTGTGCTATTGTCTCATTATTCACTTAAAATTTGAGCTCGTCTTGTTGAAGGTATCTTCCTGAACTTGGATTAGATTTTGATGCAACCAGAGATGGGTTTATGTGTCTGAATCACACCAGCCTGTAGTTCTGGCTATATTTTTCTTTGGTCTTGTTTTAATTCAAAATATGATTTACAATTTTCTTCTAAACAAGAGAAATCTGAGAACTCAAACACTGTAGCTCTTATGTCATGTGCCTATAACTTCTAGTATCATTACAGAGGAGTAATGCCAATATACTAAGTATTTATAACTCTGTGTATAGTATTTAAACAGAACTTGATTAGATGGGATTAAGAATGCATGCTTCCAAATTGATATGGTCCAGTTGCAAGGACAGGGAGCACTTCCTGGCCTCTATCATGTTTCTTGTTCCCTGCAGCTAACAGTTTGGCCTTCTGCTGCTGTGCTGTATCTTAATCCATGCTGGAACTTCACTTCTTGTTGTACACACGTAATTCACTTACTTTAGCAACCTTCTGTAAGAAAGTCTTTACCAAAGACTTGTTTTAAAAGCCAACTAATAAAGTCCAATTTGCCTTTACAAGCCTCAATTTGTCCATATGCTCTAAACTTTTTCTTAAAATGCAGAAGCTTCAGGTATTTTTTTGTTATTTTCTCTATCATGCTCTATGTACTTACATCTGTGATACTCTTCAGTTATTGTTTTAAGCAATTCTGTTTTACTGCAAGGTTTACTGAACTGTTCTGCTGAGGATCTAGCATTTCCCTTAATCTAAATTATGTACTCACCACCTTCCAGTTTTCCTGTATTAATTAGGAATATATAGAAATATAGAAAATTACAGCATTTTGCAACCTGTTAACCAATTTTATTGTTTCATTTATTAAGAAAGCTTCAATATATGCGGCTGGGTACTGGTACTATCTCCCTCTCTGTCTTTCTGAAATGTCCTTTTAAGCCCTTATCTTGGAATAAAGAGGCAATACGTTCCTTGAGCATCTCTGGAATTATCATGAGTTCTCTTTTACTCAATGGTAAACCAACAGGTACTGGAATACATGGTGAACAGACTTGCTTCTAAAAGACCTAATTAATCAACAAATTAATTATCAATCATCTACAGGACATGTTTGTTTTAAAGTAAGATGACGATTTTGTAGATTGCATTTGAGAAAAATTACAGCAGTTGATTTAACAAGGGTGGGCACTGTCATGAAGAACAAAATGCTCTTGTATGTGGGCAGGAAATGAACTAGATTGAAAAAATGAAAAAATTATGTTTCTTGGTGATTCATATCCTTCTTTATAATAAGAAATAAATAAGTAGAAGATAGCATAATATGATCAACAGGCAAATAAAAATAAAAACTTTAATAAATGCTCCTACCCTTTTTTGCTTCACCACAAGCTTGTGATGATTAAGTACGTGTACTTTTTTTTTATTTCTCCATAAACTTGTTATGATCTAAACCCCACCATTTCCATAAATACGAGCACATACTTGCAAAACGCCTTGCTAGTTTCCAAAAATCATCAGTTTGAGACAGCAGTTTTTCACTTACAAATAACGGAGGCACAATTGTGTGTTGCTGTAATTTATTGTTTTCCAAGTGAGCCCAAGGATTTGGTATTTAGTCCAGGGGTCACACATACTCACAGACAGCTCAAAGCCCTTTCTTAGTTTGATATGTTGCAGGAGTCCTAAAGTCAATTACAATTTTATTTTCTGTCTGCCCACTAGCTTTTATAATTATTGTTTGTGGGTTTAGTGCATATTGTTTCAGTGGTTCTCTATTATGATATAAAGCATATAGTTAAGCAGCTTTATATACTCTGATGTCCCAAATAAAAATATAGATGCAATGTCCCATGCCAACTAAAAAGCAGTAAAGTGTTTTCTAAGTTCTAAAATCTAAAATTGCATACACAACTTAGAGAAAACATTTTAAATAGGCACCACTTGTCATGTATCCATATGACATTTTCTATTAAAGATGCCACTTCCGCTATTTTTTATTTTAACTGAGTGGTGATCTTCAGTTCAAGTACCCTGTCTCTGATTATAATGGATGGTATTACTTTAAGTGAAAATTTGCTCCTGTCATACAGAAATCTACTATTATTACATTGAATTGAAATAATTTATTAACATCAAGTATATTAAATGAAGACACAGTGGGTATGGGAAACCTTTTTTTTATTAGAGTAATTTTTTTTTTCTCGTTATTCAGAAGTGTCACTAGCTATGCTGGAAAACAGTTTGCTGCTCAAAGCTTCCAAAAAAAACCAAAAAGAAACTATTTTATATCTATGTGAATGTTTCACTAAGGCTTCTTTCAAATTTATTTTATTTTGGATTGCTATTGACTTCTTAGAAATGAAAATTAGATGCTCCAAATTGTTAACAAACTGAGCACTCCCTAGACACTAAAACTACCTACAAATCAGCAAAGATTTACAGTGCAATAGTTTAGTAAACAATTTTCTATGCATTATATTAGACAAACCATACGGTACAAGTTCATTGGCTTCACATTAGGATTCTCCTAATGGAAATAAATTCTGCATAAATCCAGCCTCCTGCTCAGTCTCATCCTCAGATATTTTGGCAAGCTGCTCAGGTCCATCCCAAGCCACTTTTCCAGCTAAGCAAGCCCAGTTCCCTCAGCCTCTCCTCACAGGGTAAATGTTTCAGAGCCCAATGACATTGGTGGTCCTCTGGAGCTTAGGAGTTTACCAGTGTTTTTTTCCTGTAAACAGTAGCCAAATTTTCTTGTAAACTGAGACCCAAACTGCACACAGTACCCAAGTGTGGGCTAAGGAATGCTATGGATAGGGGGATAATAACTTTTTCCAACTCACTAGCTCTGCTCCAGTGAATAGTCTCAGATGCTGATGACCTCTGTTGCCAGGAAACATCGTTGGCTTGTGTTCAGGTCACTTGCCTTCCTAAAGGCCCCAAGGTCTTTACCACAGAGCTGTGCCCCAGCTAGTCAGTTCCTTGTCTCCGTTATTTCAAGGGGATCTTCTTTCCTAAGTACAGGACTCTGCATTTGCCCTCATTAAACTTCATCAGTTTGCTGTCAGCCCATTACTCCACCCTGAGGTCCCTCTGAACAGCAGCCCTGCACTGGTCCCTGTCCCCCCACAAGCCTGGTGTCACTTGCAGACTTAATAAATGTAACTTCATGACACTCCAAATGTAGATGGGTTATAACAATTAAAAAAAGTTTCATTCCTCTTCTAAATAGTGTGGAGTTTTCCTATGTGAGCAAACCATGTATTGTGGATTATGGATGCATTAGCCTATCCTGAGGATGTTCCATAAGCTCTGCTCCCAGCGGTTATGTTCTTTTGTTCATCTTCTAGCTTTTATAGTCCCATATCATTTGAGGAAGCAAGTACAATTTTGTTTTTTGACATTTCCACACAGAAGCGGAGCCTTTGGTTGTTAAACTAAGCTCTTCCAGAAAAATTTGCTACTGATTGAAAACAGCCAAGTAAAAAGAAAAGTTACTGACACCTTTATTTAAGAACTAAAGCATTCATCAGAATTCAACCACTCCAGGAGAATGGCTCATACAGGAATCTGCTCCAGAATGAACAGTCATGGGAGCCTATAAAGAACTTTGATTTTCTACTTGAAAATTCAGAAGACAAAATATAACAAATTTCAGATCAATATTTACAGTTTATTTCTATGCTATCCTTGCTGAATTGTGCAAGGGAAATGAATGTCACTAAGTATCATTTCTATTAATGTAAATTAGAAGTAACTCCACAGAAATCTAGTTATGACAATGTTGAAAAAGTGCTCCTGAGTCTAATTCCTCACAGTTATAAGTTTTCGCAGCTGATGGGTTACGTTCAGAATTCAGTGTAAAGCAGAACTAAGCAGTGTACCTAATAACATTTAGCAGTAATAACAGATCTCTTATAAAATATTTATGGATTTTAATAATTACTATGTATCAAACTATAATGTTGATTTCAAAGTAGAGAAAGAAATGTAATAAATGATCTTAAAGTAAAATCATATCGAATGAGAAATTGTTAGCTCTTCATATCAAGTTACACAGCAGAGGAGGAAAAAAAATCTCATTACACGGCCACTGTTAAACAAAACATATTTCTTGTCTCAGACTATATCTACATGAAAAATCATTATCCTCATAGTTCCCTGCAGAAATAAGAACTTGAGAAAAGTAAAAACACTACAAATAAAAAATTTGTCCTTCAGCAGTCAATTTGAAAATTCCAGGAGGACTGAACTGAGTTTACATAATAACCTAATGAAACTTCCCTGTATTTTTAAACAAAAAACCCAGGTTTTTTTTCCTGTAGGCAAGCTCTGGTATCATAGTCAATTTCTTAAACTTCATTTTTTAAGCAGGGGTGGGAGGAGGGAGAAACTGGTGACATTACTATATTAAAAAATATATATAAATTTCTACTGCTCTGTAAAAATCAGGAAATAAAGATCATCTGTATTCACTGTATGCCATATTTTTCATTCGTTTCTCTTAAACTGGGCTCATTTTTTATCGTGAATAAAAGAAAACATAACAATTAGAGTAGAACATCTGCTCTCAGGAATTAGGAAAGATACCAGACAGAGGAATCCTGAATCCTTAAAAGACTTTTGACTGAGATACCAAATAGAATCAAATGGAAGTTTTCAAATCAGTCATCCTCATTCGTTCCCAGTTCCTAATACCCTCTTCAGCTTACAGGTTTGTAACACCACAACCAATCTTCCAGTGTCTTACATTTTCTCAGCAAGAAACAAAAATACTGTTTTCTTCCTTTTTTTAAAAAACAAACTTGATAGCTGAAACCAATCCAATATCACAATAAACTTCCAGCTGGGGAGAGCACAACACCTGAGCTGGGATGTTTTCAAAGTATCCTTTCATTGTGTTTTTCTTTCCAAAATCCCAGGACCATAGTTTCATTTCAACTAACAGAGATGTATGTATGATATCGATTAAAAAAATACTTCTCTGGTACATGTTCAGCTTCATCCTAAATCAGGATCTGCGGACATTTCATGTATAATGCCATATCCATCAACCAGCAGATAATTTTGAGATTGAATACTGTGGAATTTTTTTTTCCTTTTTCTTCACTGCTAATTGAAGTCCTTTTTTGTTGGGAAGTCTGTTTCTTAACTATAGCACTGGTGAAAAAGAAGATTCCCTAGAATCTCACTAGTGACAAAAGTTTTTGTGATACAACCACATACTGCAAAGTTATGCAGACAGGCTGAATATCTTACAAGAGGTTGCAAAGGACAATTAAAAAGCATGACATTCCATGAGTTTAATGATTATTAACAATAAACCCTAGAGGCCTGCATATCACATCTGAGTTCCAGGTCAACAGCATGATATGGACCAGTATCAATAACAATAAAATTACATTAGTCAGATTTTTTTTTTGGCTACTCTAATAACATTCTTTTGTTCCTCTTCTATTTCATTCTGAATTTTGACCTTCCATATTAAAAAAATCAGATGTACAGTGCTAGACAATTCTCCAAAATAAGACATGAACGTTGTTGTTATTGATACAAATGGTTTCATTCCAAATTTAATGGAACACCAAATTAAGCAGAGATGAACAAAAGATGGGCAAGGTATGATGGCGTTGTTTTAATTTAAGTTGGGGTGATGGGAAAAATGGTTCTTTAATTATATTTGTACAATTTTTAATCTTTTACACATAGCTAGTTTGTTCCTTTTTCCACACAAGTCCTTGGGAAAAAAACAAAACAACACAACACAACTTGACAGGGAAGACCAGATTAGATACTGGGTTTTGTTACTCTTGTTGGGAAAAGTACTCAGAATTTTGAGTGCGAAAGGAAATGTCAGCTAATTTCACCTAAAACAAATTTATTTTTTCATTAGCCTGTAGAAAATAGAGGTAGTCTCCCTAAGGTTGGAATTTTTTGCAGTACTGTGGTCAATAAAATAAGTATATTATTCCCCAAACTCATTTGCCACAGATTACTGATTTGCAGCATCAAGCTTTTTTTGAGGTTGATAATGAACTATATTAGAAGAAAGGTATGAACTGAAAGTGCTCAGCAAAGTTCCTCCCATAATCTTTGCCACAGGAATTCTCTTGAGAAAAAAGAAAATTAAATCACCCAGAAAGTAAACACTAGATAATGTAAAATACTAACCAGCAGCATCATTTGGCAATTACATGAAGACCAAACTTCTAATTCCTCCTCTGTTTGAGTCTGACAATGGATGCAGTTATGTTGTATTTTTCACAACAGAGGTAAACTAGTTGACTTAAACCCAGTCAGGATAGTTCCTACATCAACCATTTTGCATTATGGGGATGGCATTGACCATTGCAACTAGGGAAATGAAGGGAAATTCTTTTTGTTTAGGTAACTCAACTAGCTCACAGCTCCTTTAATCAGATTTAAAGTTAAGGTTTGCATCCTTTACTGCAATGCAGTGTGGAGCTAGATACCACTGTCACTGAAAATGTGCCAGCTTGAGTGCTGGAGCAATTTAGCTGCTGTACACTCCACAGCATTTAATTGACCCTTCTGAAAAGCAAAATGTCTCATCCGAAGCTTCACCACACTGCAGTTATACTGTTCCTAGCACTTAGAGCCAGTCATTCAGGATCAATTCAGAGATTTCTCCTCAATCTCTGCATTCAGTAGAGACACACAGTGCCCAGATTTACAGTAGTTCAAGGGCTTCCTGAAAATCTACTCTTTGATATTTTCCAATATATTCATTAATAGCAAGAATATGTAAGAGTGAGAAATAATCTGCCTTATGTACCCCACATAAGCTTTTTTTGGGAAAAAGACAGAAAAAAAGCCTTTAAAAACACATAGACTGCACTGGTACAAACAAACAAAAGACCTCTACAGTTTAAAGCAATTTTTTAAACTGGCTTCTAGAATTTTATTGTTTTGATTTTTTTTATTTCTACATCCTACTCAGTATTAATCAAGACCTTTTCCCCTTTCATGAAGTGTAGATACATAATTCATCTGCTATGTATATTACTCTTCAATATCAAACACACTTACCTAAGCAAGTGAGAACGTGGAGTGAAGCAATGACACCTTATCTTCTCGTAATGGAATGGAGATTGCTTGGAGTATCCTCATTACTTTGCCTAGCTTGTTTCCACATCAGGATGCAGCCACTTAAATCCTCAATAGATAAGATCTTGGATTCTGTTCATTTTATCAAAAAGAGGTTTCAGTATTAGGTGAGAAATAATAGATGCCACATGGTTTGATTTCACTAGATATATGCTTTTTTTTTAAAATATTGCTCTAGTAAGCACACTGTCAATATAGGCATTTCCTGGTGGTGGTCCAGTTCAGCAGGCCTTGATTGTTACAACAGAGGACATATTCAAATTAAAACAGAATTAAGTATTCAAAGCTTTTCATTTTAACATATTATGATACCTTGTAACTTCATAGTCCTTTCTCATTTTCTTCATTAATATTATCCTATTTACTATTTCAGTTTGTCAATTCATCTTATCTCATAGTAGTGATCTGAATTCCTGTGTAAAAATTAGTATACTTGAGTTATTGTGAGAGTTCATCCCACTCCTCAGATACATTAGTCTACATTGCCACTTGCCTTTTGTCATCTGCTACTGCATTTGAAGTAACATGCATGAGATCCACAGTGCAGTATGCTTGTGCCTTCAAAGCCAAGAGCAGGTTCTCAGACTACACCAGTATGTCAAAGATTATCAGAAGCTTATTTAGGCAGGACTGGACAGGAGTAGAAGATGAAACATCTTAAGCTTTTTCTCCTTCCATCCTGCTTTCTCTATTAATTTGCAATAATTGAAAAGAGCATGGTTTTTGTTTTTTAAACTTACTTTAGAAATTATTAAAACTGCTAGAATGCTTTGCAACATTCAAAAACCAATTGCCTCAGTACTTCACTTTATGAAGAAGGTGCTGCTGACTCCCTCATATCACATATTAAGTTCAGATTAACTGAAAGTAGATCATATTTTATGCTGAAATGGTGCATCAGGCCCTAGCAGCTAGCACACAGCTATGTGATTTCCTTTTTGTTTGCTTAGGACTTCAAGCTGAAGCAAGTGAACTTAACTAATTCATACACAAAAATGAAAATCACTGTTTTCAAAGAGACACTGAATCATATCTATGGTATTGTACAATAGTAGAGAAAAAACCCAACAAGTTCACTCAGCAGCAGGAATATTATTTTTAACTAAGTAACAGAAGTTAGTCCTATTGTTTAGTACTTTCCTGGAAGATACTAAAGTCTGATATTGTTAAGTGTAAAAAAAACACCTAATCTGAATAGAAAATTCATGTTAAAACTTGTCACAGCACTCTCAAAACTAGCCAGCTACAACAAGGTCTTTTTCCATCACATGCAAAGTTAACTTCAATAAGTAGTTAGGATGCCTTGCCCCAGCACAGCTACCAATCCCCCACAAGGCCTTAAGGTCCATCTGTTATTCATATCATTTCTTCATACTCTTCTGGCCAGTCCCTCTGCTGCCTTCTCCTTGTCTTTCCTCATCCAGTACACTCTCTCTTTCCCAATCACCCTTCATTGGTTGCTCCTCTTCTATACCACTTAGAGCTATTTAACCACTTAGCAGGAACCAGCCACACCTGCACCTTATCTACATCAGCCAACCCACCGCCCCTGAAGCCAGCCCACAGCTGTATATTATCAATGATAATTAACCTGCCTTCATGCCTGTACAAAAGCTCATACTTCATTGACTTGTAAAGAAAGCTCTTTTCTGGGCCCATCTTTCATGGTATAATAAGGTTTCACCATGAAGGACTGGACTGTAATATCATTTTGCTTTTCCTATCAAAATTCCTGGATAATCTGCATAGGAAGGACTAGTTGAAGCTAATTGTAGCCCTGAAGGATTCAGAGTGTTAGTAGTCAGCTCTAATATTGATATCAATGATTTAAAATGAGATTGAATGATTCACTCTACTTCTTTATCTGACCTAGATAAAAATACTCTGAAAACTCCTATAGAGACACCAGTCCCGCTTCCAGTGGACTGACTCAAGTAACTGGTAAGACATTAGAAAGAGCATACTGTCTTTCCTCTCCTTTCAGTTAGCTCAGGCTTTTTGAAGGATAAACTTGTTCTGCAAACAGAATGGAAATTTTGGTAAGTGGTGTCAATATCTTGTCAGATTCACAGATTGGTGAAAGTGATAATGTGTTGGTCATCTTCAGGTATTTAGCAAGCCATATCTTCTTATGAATATGTTTAGTAATAAACACATTTTAAGACTCAGAAAAAAACTGGATGAGTTTAAGACATTGTCATGGGATGGTTGTAGCTTCCTGTTGAAAAAAAACATACAAGCAGAGATGCCAAACACCTAATGAAAGTAAATGCTGAAGCTGAAATGTTGCTCCAAAGAGTCTTCTACTGCTGGGATTTCATTTCTGTTGCATCAAATAATGCATGTAGATTTAATAGTTTTCTCTAATGAATCTTTGTTCACTAGAAATGAATTGCTTATTGTAACAGTGTTAAAAACCAGCATTCAGTTTTGTTAAGGAAACAATCTTCTTGTATTGTCCAATCAATTGGATTGTATCGTCCAACCAATTGGAGAATAAGCTCATAGGAAAGGATATGTCATTGCTGATCAAAGAAATACTGTTATCAATAAGTAAAATGCAGTTCCTGTTCAGTCAATACCTGATTTAAATTTAATTCTTATCTGCTTTTTAATCTGAACAGCTCTCATCACACATGGCTCACGCTGAAATTTCATTTCTGCATCAGTGCCTCATAGATGCTGTCTTGATACTTCACATGTGTAGTTGTCCAAGGCATATAAGACTCCAGACCACAAAAGAAGTCATGTTCAATCCACCAGTCATTAAAACTATGTTAAACTCAAACTATCAGCTATAAAGACTTTTGAATTTACAGTTTAGACCTTTTTTTCTTTTTATTCCATACCCATTTTAACCTATTTTTTTAAATAATTGCATGCAAACTCCTGTAGAAAGTTTATATGTAACCTAGGTATTAAAATATGAAATCAAACCAGCCTGGGCCAACCATGTTCTGCCAGTTGGTTGGTTGATTGTTGAATTTTACTTGATTTAAAAATTACATAAATAACGCAGGTAAAATGTGTTACTTCCATTAAAAAAAAAAAAAAAAGACACATGGAACAAAAGGAAATTCACTCTTCAAAAGATTCACTAAGTTGTTTACAATTTGTATTGGGGTTTGTTTGTTTGTTTGTTTATTTTTAATTGCCTAAACATGTTTTAATCTTGGCTTTGATAACACTTTAGTATGTGTACTCTTCTATCCTTCTACCAAGGAGTAGAGAGCTGTTGAGGTAGATTAAATGAGCACAGACCATAAAGAAACTTCTTTTTAGTATTGACAATTACTTACTGAAAAAGCAGGTCCTTTGTTCTGATACGGATAAGAAAGATCATTACTGAAAGGGAATGGGGAAGGAAAAGTCTCCTGCGTACTTTTGGTTGAAAGTTTGACAGCATGATGACTATGGTCATTTTCATTTTTCAAAGTATAAGTGGCTAGAGCCTGAGCCGAAACTAGAAATTATATTTTGATAGTGAAAGGGCAGGGGTGAATTAGAAATAGAAAAATTATGTCTATTTGCATCAGTTATTTAAATGATAGCAGAAAATCACAAAATAAAAATCACTAAGCCCCAGCATAAGATTTGATTTTTCCCTTGGAATAAGGCTTTATCATTCCTGCTAAAGCTGAATGAACTCTTCAAAGACCTCAGTGAACTAACAGAAAAACCTTTTACATTCCCCTGGAATACAGTGGGTACTTCTTTTGGATTTTTTGGAAGACTAGGTAACCACACTTTCCCTAGCTGACCTGTAGATCCCTATAGCACTTTACACCTGCTGACAGAACAAGAAATCAGAGAATTCTAACATGCTTCTCTTACAGATATGAAAGGCCATGTGTCTGGATCAATGAGCCTTCTGTGCAGTGTCAGACCTTGATAGAATGAAGACATGGGTAGGAGCAAAGGAACTCTACCTTCATCACCCTGCCATCAAGAGCACAGAGATGCTATTTTAAAGCTGGGAAACCAAGACACCAATTTGGCCTAAAGGACGGGGGAGAGGTTAGAGAGAAAAAGGCCTGGAGGACTCCTCATTTCTTTCTACATTTTATATCACTATTGTCATTATCCCTTTTCCCCACATTTCTTAACAAACCCCTTTCATCCTATGCTTCCTCAGTCTCTCCATGCTGCAGCTGTAAGGATTCACACCACCACCCAACCTCTGCACATCATCTAGTCAGCTTGTACCCATCACATCTGTGCTTCAGGTATTTCCCACATTTCTCCCAAGACAGTAGCTCTGTTCACCAGCTCTCGAGGCCCTTTACAGACACCATGGGGAAAGACCTCATGGAAGAAAAGTAGATTTTCTTCACAGCATTTTTCAGTTCTTCAGAAAGCTTGTGAAAAGTAATTCATGAAGCTGCATAAAACTCAGGCTACAACTAAACATTAACACCTAAAGCATGCAGAATTATACAGGCAATAACAATAACTGACAGTAACAGTAGCATACAAATATTTTAGGTAATTAATGTGATTAACAAGAATTATACAAACTGCAAATAACAACTGGTATTCCATTACAGTATCTGTGCACATACAGATTTCCCTTATATATTTCACACGTGAAAAGGAGAGTATTTTGGTTTAGTTCTTTCTCTTTCTGTTCTTTCTTCCTTTATTTTTTCCTTTCTTCTTTTCTTCCTATCTTTCTTTCTAGAGACTTCTGAAACTAGCAAGATTTTATGACTGCACCTGAGCTTTGCACAGTACAGTATCATAAATCAATTTCTGTGTTCTCTCCATCATAGATAGCAGGGGGTTTCATTGCATTTACAACTTACTGCAGTGATTATTGCGGTGAAAGAAAAAAAGGAAAGAAGAAAAATATTACATCCATGACTAGAGCAGGTCTAACAACGGATATCTCATCATTTATTTAATGTGTTTTGCAATACCTTTCAAAATATAATCTGATATATATCTTTGCCATTTTTTACCGAGATCTCAATGTTTGAGAACTGTTGGAGAACTAACAATTACTTCAGTTTCTGGAGAAGTTGTGGGACAAACTCAGCCCAGCAAATAATTCTAGCCAAATATATCGACACCTGGGAGTGAAAAAGGAAGCAAATATGATAGTGACAGACTTCACTGCAGGAAGCAACAGTAACAGTGATTCTGGCTCAAGCCAGAGGTGTTTTACTGTAATTGCTGCTAGATCATCTAACATACACTCTTTTTCTATAATACAGCCTTGGGTAAAGCCCGGCTACCAGCTGGTTGGCTTTAACACCTGAATGCCAAAAAGTGCAATTTCAGAAGTGACATTGCTGATCTATTTGCAGAACACATCACCTGCCACTCGCAACATTGCTTGGGAGGGGGATCCATTAGAAAAAGAAGCTTCAGAACAGACATAAGAAGCTTTTCTTTCTGCTCGCTGGCCTCTTTTCATCTTCTCTTCTTATGTTTCAGTAGGTATTTTTCCCACTTCTAGGCTTTACGCTGTGGCAGTGGTGCTGAATGCTGATGAGGCTCTGCTTAATGCAACTTCGGGCAATGCAGTACTCCTGATAGCAGCCTAAGCCCTCTATTGTCAGAGAGTATTCACCACAGCTTTGAAAGAACCTCCAATTAGCGAGCATCTAGACGTAAAAGATAATGGAAGAAAATAGTTAATAAGCACTTAAAAAGAGACCTGATGAGGGTAACAAGGCAAAAATACTAACAAAGCATGATCATTCATATATTTGAGGCATATGTACGGTCTGAAAACTGTCTCTAATGCTAATGTTTATCTTCCTTCAATTACAAAATCTGTTTCAATATCACTAACCTTACCTTTGTTCTCTCTAAACAATTGTGCCTCATCTATCCTTTGTTTACCTGGAACCTGTTACAGTAAGTCTGTATATTTTAGATGGAAGAATTCAAATTGAATTACCTACTTATCTGGCAGTCCCAAAGCAAATTGTGTGTTCCAATGCTATATAGCTCTAAAAACAATTATAGCATCATGCAGACCTTGACAGCACAAGTGATATTTCAATTATGGATGGGCAGAGCTGGCTGAAGTAAAAATCAAACCTGCTTGAAAAGTCATTTATTAAATATATATCATATTGTCAGGATCACCATTTTGGAAGTTCTTTCTTTCTTAAACATTTATAAATATTGATTACTGCACACAGTACACTTCCAAAATACAGAATTGATTCTTTGCACTATAAATAATATGGAACCAAAATCCAAATTACCTCTGAAATCTTTCAAATTGAAACGATCCAAAGCAACCAAATATTTTCACATTGGAATACAAATACAGAGATAAATTTTAAAACTCAGGTTCAGGCATCTTCTCTTCGTATATCTCTTTGTAAGTAAAGAAGTTTTTAGGGAGAACTGTTATCAATCCAATAAAGAAGTAAAGTTTGGCCTATATAAGACAAATTGAACACAGATCAGAAGGTGACATACACAGTATTATGTACATAATTTTCTAAATTATACTCAGAAATAAATGAAAACTAAAAATGGGACTGTTCAACTAGTGTTTCCAAATAAACTTGAACTATAAACTTTTCTCTCTATTCAAATCCAGGCTTCCCCAAACCCCAAATGGGAAAAATCCTTCCTTGGTGGTATCTATAGGTATAGTTTCCAAGAAGAATCAGCATTTCAGATTTTTCACCTCCAGTGGTCTTCGTGTAATTACAGCCCTACATGAAGACCCCCCAGATGATGCCATTATAGCAGGTGAATCTTCTTTTGATTGAATAGGTCAAAGCTACATACTTCTTGCAGAGACTGTAATCAAGTTTCATTCCCATCTGTTTTAGTATGAAGTAATGCAGACGAGGAATAATGCACTGTTCAGTGTTCTGGGCCTTAGCCACACTTGTCCTCTCTGACAATCAGAACGGTGCTTGGATTCGGAAAAATTGTTAAAACTAATCTGGGATTACAAAACTCATTTCAATAGGATTAAAGAAAGATTTAGAAATTAGATCTCAAGGGAAATTTATTTATTCAGCCCTGATTGTCTGAAGACTTGTACAGATGCTTGTTTTTACTTGTGTAAATAAACCAGCTGTAATCAACAAAATATTTTACAAAAACAATATTTTAAACATACACACCACAGTTGTCAGGACAAAAACTTCTGTAAAATAGTGCCAGACAATTCACTTGTTGCATAGTTATTACTGCAGGGGAAAAGACATTCTATTCAACTGAATAGATTATTTATGAAAAAATGAGGTGATGGATAGCTGAGTATTCTGCCTGAATCTATTCCATAGAATAAATCTTACCTGACTTGTTAATGTGGTGACAGCTATGAATCTCATTATTTTAAGTTCTGTCTGCTGGACACAAGTTTTATTGCAACGACTGCCATGAGAAACATAGTGCTAAAATCAGAAACCCCTACCTTGAGGCAAGCAGTCCTATCTGTTCTTGGTAGAGTTGCTGCCAATAGCTACTGTGGGTTTAGAGCACCTCTTTGTGGTATATTAGTGAGATGTTACTTATAAAAAGAAATCATAGGAAAATTTATTTCTCCCATAATTGCAGATAGCAATCTAAAAAAGGGAAAGAAAAAAGAAAAATTGCTAGAAAAAATATTAGTATTAATTGTGTAATAAGTGATAGATGAGTAGTAATATGCAGAAAAAAGGGACAGCTCTTCCATCCTTCCTGCATTCTTCTTCTGTAGTTTCTTTTGGCACTCTGTAGAGTTATACCAGCACACGAAAATTAATGTACAATATGTATTTAATATCTATTTTAAGTATACAATAATTGCAATAACATTTTAGATATAATAATAATAATGATAAAGGATATTACCAGCTCAAGAGTATTTACTAAAAACTGTCTCAAAAGCTGTGGCAAATTACATATGCTCTGACCAGGATGAAACTTTGTCTAAACATTATTGCATTAAAATTTTCCTAAATGCAACTCAATATGTAAGTATGGCAACGTAAAATCCACATTTGCTTAAGTTCATTTCTATCACCGACTCAGTGATACTTACTCTCAGAGAAAGGCAAAGGCAAGTAAGGATGGTGCTGGGAGGAGGGAGTACACACCTTGCTTACTCACAGAGATCATGAATTTCCCAGAGCTTCTCAGCTGACTTCAGGTCAGCTTCAAGGCAGCAGAATACTGGGATTTAGGGGGAAGATGTTAAGGTAGAGATGTCTGTCTGGAGAATACCTCAAGGAGCTGTATTTGCTTGTGCTGTATAAAAGCAGCAGTTCTTTATGAAAGTGACACATATGTTCTGTCATGGAAATTAGCATGGGAATCAGGTGGAGTTCAAGTGAACTTTTATAATCGATATTTTAAGAGTGTGGTTGTCTAAAGGAGAAATTTCCTAACCTGAATCACTTTCAAATGTTTCCTTGCAAATAAATTATATATTATCTTAGAAAAATAAAATTCTATTTTAAAGTATTAGTGGTTATATGTGGAAACAAATCTAATTCAGGTAATAGGAAGAAAAAAAGGCTAGAGTTTAATCACAGTTTGTAAGCCATCACACCTATAGCCAAACTATAATCAGTATGAAATATATCCCTAGTACTGCATCCAGACAATTGCCACTGGCTATTTCTCCGACAAGACAAAATTTAGAAGGAGAATCAACCTGTCCAGAGTTATGCACCCATCAATTATAGGTTTTACCATAAAACCAGTATCTAATATAAAAAACACTAAAAAAATGTTTTTGGACACAGGAACTGTGTCCTTGCCCTTGCCCTGGTAGTACCCGGGGGGACTTTCTTCTTCATATATGCTAGAGAATAAATCAGTCCTCAGAAGTAGGACTTTTATGTGTCATGAAACATTCCCAGTGGAAATTCATGTACATTTTAATATAAACGAGCGTTTATCATTTCTAAAGCTTAAAAACCCCATAATTGTTCCCTAACCAGCATTTATGTATAATGCCTTTGTTAGTCTGTCAAGCCAATCTTAAGAATTTTTTTCCTATTATTGCGGAGGACACTCTTGCAAGGATTATAACACATGACAAATATGGAAAGATAAGAGATTCTGGTATTTACTCTAAAGCTTAACTCAGCTTTCCTGCTCTTTGAAGCATAAGCCTCTTTTTGAATTGTATCCAAATAGCAGACATCTTGTATGAAAAATGTCTTACTATGCAAAGGTCTGTGAGATGACCATGGAATTCAAAGGGGATTCTGTCCATTGGGAACATTTAAAAATAAAAGGGGTCTTCAGCTTAGTGTGGTTGTTTGAAATTGGTCAGTAAGCCTTTTGCTAATTTCACTGAAAGTAATTTCATTTAGAACAATACGGCAGTCATGATAGACCTTTTTAACCCGACTAGCAAACTGAGGCTGCTGAAAGACAGTCTGCTACAGTGAGATGAGACAGTGGGCTAGATCCTGAACTTTCTGTCATACAGACCAGATCATTGTCTTGTTTCCTTGCCAGTGTAGGTAAAGAAGACACAGAAAAGTTAAGCAATTATCTTCACACCATGCCAAGGACCACTGTTTTCTGTGCTGTATTAAATCCTCCAGCAGTGTAGGATATGAATGTTCAATGCAACCATTGCTAAAGATACCTCCCGAATACTGGATGCAGTCTTTACTGTAGATGTAGATGTATCTGAATGTTGCATAATAGCACTCAATAACAGATTTCAGATGTGTTTGAAAGAGGAGAAAGTAATCATAACAAATTGGTTCACTGATTTGTTTCGGTTCTTTTTCCATTCAGGAATTACATGTGATTTGACTGCAATTTTCTAGAATTTATCATTATCTGTGGAATAAGGTTTGTGAATTATTCTTGATCTGTAACTCATTCACGAGCAATTAGCTGGAAGAATTATACATTTAAATTCCTTGGTTAAAGATGTGTCTGCTCCCTATGTGGGTGAGAAAATTGCTAAAATTCAAATAGAGCCAAGAGATTCTCTAACGGACCCCAGACCAGTTGTATAGCAACACATACAGCAGAAGACTTACATTTGACTCTGAAGTGTCTGTGCATGTATACGTGTGGCTTGAGAGTCTGTAAGTTTTTTGCAGTACATACATAAATCTTGATGTTTCAATGTTTTCTTGCTAGTAAAATGATTTCTAGGAAAGAAATGTAAAAAAGAATAGAAAGAACAGAAAGAAATGCAAGTGCATGCAGAAAAAAATATTATCTGAGGAATAAAATAACTATTTCTTCTCAGTATTTTTCCAACCTCACTTAGTCCAAAACATTCAGTATCTGCTGCCTGGTAAGACTAAAGCAGATAAGCCTGAGGTTTGCACTGTCAACAGATGTCTTTTCAGATTGATTCAAAATGAAAAAAGAAACCCACAGCACAGAAAACCATATAAAATTGTCTATTCCATGTCTTCATCAGTGAATTAACTGTTCTCTGGAGTACCCAAAATGATGACCAAGAATGGGGATATCATCTATCATATGCCAGGAAAAAAAATCTGTATTATTTTAGGAGTGGTATATGCAAACCTGACCTGTTCAGCATCACCTTGACATCTTTGAAAGCACATTAAGTCAAATGGGACTGCACAATGTGCTGACAATCCTTTCAGAAAAGGTGAGACATGACAGAAAGGAGAAACATGGGTACCTAGTGTCAGCAGAGACAAGGCATTGATGTCTTACGCATTAACTTAGAAGCAGGAGAAGTTCTCTGGCAGTCATCATCCAAGCTAGACTATGTACACTCTTATAAGCAGTCATATAAAAGCTGAAGGACAAGTAAAAGCTCTAGCTTTCATAAAAGGCAGAAGTTTCAGTGAGCTCTGTAACCTTGGATGAGGAACCAGGAGACTGCCTGGGCCAAACAAATGCTCAAAATGAGAGCAAAACTAACGCTTTCAAAATTGTGGCCAAATTCCAAATGCCATCACAATGACTTTAGTATTGGGTCTAGAGAGAATGTGTCTCTAAGGAAGATAAGTTTTCAAGCTTTATTCGCTCCATTTTGTTTAGTGCCTTCAGCAGTCCATAGAACTGCAATTAATGTGAACAGATAGGCACAGAAACATTTAATTTAAAAAAAAAAAAAAATACAGCCATATAGGATTCTAGCTCCAGGCAGATTCCAGCACCTTTACTCCCTCCCGTTGAGCAGTACCAGTCAATTTTTAAACCTACAGAAGCATCTTCATTTTCATGCTCCTTTTTCATTACTGTTTGTGCTACTGAGAATCACATTCCCATCTAAAATGCATGCTATGTAGCTAATTTATCATCATTGCAATGCTGTCTTTACCTTTTGATTGTCCTAACACAGATTATGAGCAAATTATTCATATGACCTTTTCATTATGTATGTTAAAACTCTTTGGTAATTACAAATTCATTGTCAAGACATTTATAACAATATTGTTCAACATTGAAAGCTAAAGATATTTATGGTTCAGCTGATGATTTTGAATGCTAACAGTTGGTAGGAGCAAGAGTCATGGGGATTTGATTGCTACCCTGCTTTTAAAAAGTGATTTCTGCCAACACCTACTAACTTTGCTAATATTTGGGCAGCAGTTAGGAGGTTTTGTTTGGATTGTTATTTCCTGGTAAGATAAATGCAGAAGGTAATCAGAATTTTTTCCGTAATTTTTTATCTTCATAATTAATTAAATTTCTCTCAGCTATACATGGCTTGGCTTTCAGATGGTTCTCAAAATTGTTAGTTCTGTTTATTCCCTGATAATTCTGGTTAGGTCTCAACCCAGAAAAGTTATCTTTTGTGTGTGAAGTATAAAAAGGGTCAAAGGGAAGAACAGTAACACAACAATAATGAATCTCAGGTGGCATCGGAATCTGTAACTCTCTGTAAACACCACCTCTCACACAAAGAGGGGTCTTGAATACATGTTATTTTGCAGCCTGTTTTTTCCAGATACTTGTTATGTATCCAACCAGTTGTACCAAGGCTGTTAATACAAACACGGCCTCAGAGGATGGAAAAGGGCAATGGAGTCTTTGCATGCTAACAGCTTTCCATAGGTACAGCTGTCATTAACTTTTGTGTTACTCTACAGAACTGCTGGCTATTCCCAGTGGGAGTCAGCACGCTCTTTGGCTCTCACCATTTTGATTCATGACGTTTCACAATTTAAGAAAGCACATCTTTTTGGAGCTTTTATAACTTCTATAGAGATCTGCACAGCTGGATAAAATAATTGCCTTTATAGGGGAATGCTTAAAACAATTCCGACCCATTTCTGCAACACAAAAAGCAGATACACAATACATGATATATCCTGGGAAATGGCATAGATAAGAAAATTATGTCAAATATGCAATTATTTGTTGATACGTTCCCAAGACATGTGAAGAAGGAAGTTTCTCAAACACCACCACAGTACTTCTTAAAACTTCTAAGGAAATAATACCTTTATTTCTTTAATTTCTCCATGAATACTGCTAAAATTTAAGTAATGTTTACAGCTCCGTAGGTACATTTTTTGTCCAATTGAAATCAATTTCAGTTTGGTAGACTCGAATATTTCATACCAGTAAGGCAATAGTCAAGTATAATCTGCTTATTTCAAGGAATATGTTTTACAACCTCAAAATGGTATTATCGAGTCCTACCTAATGGAACGACTGACAATGACATATTTTTGGCACTGTGTAATTACATTCTGAGAAAAATATTGGCTTTTCCAATATAAGCTTTTTCTATATTGCCTGAGAACTTTAATTTTCACTTTAGACAAGTCTCTATTTATGGTATGCATGTGCTGTCTGCTGCCTGTCTGTGGAGGGAAATCAATTTTTGAACGTTCTGAAACTACTTAGGGTGCCATATCCTGCTTTGTCTGCATGATATTTTAATTTCATTGAAAGAAGTAATTACAAGTGTGTTTCTAGATCTAAATATCAAAAAATAAAGGCATAGTTTTAATTCTGCGCTCAAGAAAAAAATTCAAAATAAATCAATATTGTTCTTCATTTTTGTAAGAAGAACAATAAAGAACATAAAAAGAACAGCTCATAAAGAACATTGCTAAAGTTTCAGTAGTAATTTTATTTAACAACAAATTGCCAAGAGGGATTGTACAGGTGTGTGTATGTTGAAAGATTGCTTTATCAAAACTATACTCTTAATTTTGGGGAAGAATAAAAGTCCTTTAAAATTATATTTCAAATGAGAATGTATATGTAAATTCATAGCCATTTTCTTTTGAATGCTCCTCTTTTTAGTTTTTTAGTGGAAGGGAAAAGTAGTCATACACCTATGTTTGTATTTTGTCATCAAAATGAAAACTCTTTTCCTTATATTTATTGTAATTAAGTATAATGAGTTATATATTTATGTTGATATGCAGCATGCTTTGGGAGACCCTTACTATGCACCGTATAGTTGTTTTGAATGGTCTTTCATGTGCATATTTTTTTTCCTGTGGTTGAGATCTTTGATTGTTTTGGGGAATCTAGTCATTTTGATTGAATAGTCTTTGATGACTTCAGTTAATTTTAGTTGTATTGGTGTATACACACTTATTTATTAATGGGCTAATGGGAAAGTGTGATCTATCTGTATAACTTAGCCAATACTAAGCTGTCAGCTAAATTTCAAACACTTCTATGAGTGCACAAACATTTCTCCCTCATCTTTTCTCTCTACATGCCTTTGCTATACTCCCTCAAGGTCACGATACTCTCTACTTACATCCCTTGCTGTATTTATTGTTCAGATGGCCACTCCACTGCACTTGTTATGATCCTTTGAGAAGCAAGATAGCTGCAGCTGTAATCAGTGTATTTTTTTTGTCAGGTTACTGCCTGCAGCCTTGTTTATCACTTTTTTTTTTTTCCTCTCCCCTCCGCTTCATCCCCCTCCCTTGTCCCAACCCCCTCCTGTGCACGCCTGTAATCATTCCTGACAGGGGTTTGTCCTTATAAAAGGCAAGTTTCCATAAATGTAATTGCAAGGTTAAAACTGAGGCAATAAGAAAGCTCTCATAGTAGTAAGGAGCAAGAATTACTATCCTTTCAACATCCATGAAAATCATAACCTGTAGCCCACTGCTTTCCCCTATAGGCACTAGATGGCAGCGTCTGTCAGTACTGCATTGTATCAGGCGCACACCGTCTTGGGAATAAAACCACACTGAGACTTTCAGTGAAGATTTTAATTGAGAAGAAAAAAAATCTTCGTTATGGATTAACACTTCCATTAAATCTAGTTTCAAAACTTTCATTGTCTTTACAGAGAAAGGATAACCCCCAACTCTGAATATCAAGCCCACTCCGCCACTGAGACAATGACATCTATAATGCTATGCCACCTTAAAACTAGATAGGTACTTTTTTTTTCTTCCATGACTGCTCATGAAAGGTTATTCCATACTGTCTCTTGTATGTGATGAACTTGTATCTGAAAAAATCACTTAAGTGCTTTTTTATTGCTAATTGAATGAAAATTAAAGTCACAATGAACAAATGTCATAATGAACAGAGTGCCTCAAGGACCGGGAACAGTAAAGTACAGAGACAAACATGGGCAATACATAGAAGTGGAATGATCTAGAGGTGAGTTATCTGTCTGGTCAGATTCTTTTCTGTACCATTTCAGTGTTCTTATTTAGAACAGACAACAAACAGTGTTGGAAGCTGCTCTCTTGTACCAAAGACACTTCCTTTGCTTCAAGGGATTATTCCTGCATGTGTTCATGTTCAGAAACGAAAATCGGTTCTCACAAGGGAAGACTGCAGGAGAAGGTAGCAGATGATTCTGTTATAACATGTAGAATCATGCAGGGACATGACACATATCATTTCATCCAAGAGAAAACACATCTCAGGCATAAGAAACACAGAATAATTTAGCTTGGAAGGAGTGTCTGGAGGTCATCAAGTCCAGCTCTGTTCAAAGCAGGACTAACTTTGATATGAGATTAGTTTGCTCAGAGCCTCGTCAAGATAAGGTCTGAAAACCTTCAGAATAGTTATTCCACAGTCTCTGTGTGAAGAAGAAGATGGCAGATGAAGATAAGAAATAGAGAATGAGGGAAATGTATGTCAGACTGGCAAGCTGCAAGTCTTACTGACAGTGGGTACATGTGTGCATGTGTGTGCACACCTGAGTATGGAGCTAGGTGGGCATCAGGGAGGATCTACAGTCATCAAACATCATTGTCTCTCTGGAGAACTCTCTCCAAAAAACAAAACTCACAACAGGGTACCTCTCTTCCCTTGCAGAGTTAGAAAGGGCATGTCTTTTATCTCTTCCTGTAGAAGAAACCTTGTTTCACGGAAAACAAACTTCTGCTTCCTGAAAAACTTCAGAACAAAACTCAGCTTTTTTCCATATTTTTCTCCCGCCACTAGATCTTCCTATGAAAAATATCAGTCCCAAGACCTTTACCTGCTCGTAATGGTCTCCCTTTCTGTGCTACAAGGCTCTAAGGTGGCCACACTCCTTAACTTCTCTGTTGCTTTCTTCATCTGACCTATGAACAACTGTACTAAAAAGATCTCCAATATATTAGAGTAGTCAAGGTATTATTTCTTTTTCAGCTTCCAAATATTAGCTGGATGAGAACTTGTAGTCCTAGGTAGGTAACTAAGAAAAGGGAATAAATGAAGGGGAACTACACTCATTTGAAAAAAAGAACAAATACAAAAATTGCTTAATAATCAGCAAGGTAGAAAAAAAAAAACACTAAAAGATAAGTCTCTGCTATGTAAGTCTCTGTCCTTTCCCTGATACTGCAATGAGTAACAGCTCTCTGAAATGTTAAATGCAAGATAAACTACATTTTTAGTGGATGAAAATGAATATTTTTTAGTTTCCCAACAGGGACATTGCTTTCTTCTTGATAAGTTCCAAAACTTTCACCACCAATTTAAAAAAGAGCTCATATCTTAAAATAAATTATCTCAGCTTCGAAAAAGTGAGTACAATGATCCCACTGTACTTAGCAGAAACACTGCCATCGAATTTAAGTAATCAGCTGATAAAACACATAAAAGACCTTGGCTGGTACAAATCAACACAACTAACAGATTTAACTACAGCCAAGCAAGCATATATTAAATACAACGCAAGGTAAAAGTTTCTGTCCTTTAACTGCTTAAACGCCATTATAAATGGAGTGCAATTCATTAATAAAGTGAAATGAAATGGAAATCTGATATTTTTCAGGAATAATTTTATTAATGACAGTTTCTGACAGTTTGCTTTACTGCTATACCATGCAGAAACTATTTCAACCTCACAAGCACAGATGATCCCCAGTTTTGATTCCAAAACATATTTGTTTCTTTTAAAACATAGTTTAAATGTAGATGAGTGCTGAGATTTTATGGCAGGTATGAGAATGAAAGCAAAGAATTTGCCAGAGAAATATGATGCAAGCTATTTGATTTTTCTTCTTTAAATTACTTAAAGAATTTTGAAGAGGAATCAGTACAGTGAAGCCAAGTGTCTCTGAAAGGAATAGAAAAAATATTGAGATAAATGTGATTGTTTTACTAAATAAGAATTGCATGTGTGTATATTTATTGAGAGAGAACAGGATCATTCTGAAGAACTGACAGACCTTAGCTGATAGAATTAGGATTCAGACAGAGGAATGTGAGTTTCAAATAGATATAAATCCGGGATAATTTAAAAACGCGATGAGTCTGAAAAGCAGCTTCCAGAATTTGTGTTTTAAAGGTACACTAGGGCAATGTATAGGTGAAAACACTCTAGGGAATATGGCAGGACTGTGACAACTGCTGAATGCTGCTACTGAGCTGAAATAATAGCAGGTAAAATGTTGAACAACATGAGAATGTAAAAAAAGTCATGAATTCCTGAAGCTCTGCAAGAGTAACTCGAGCCTTACAAGGCTTTGCAAAGTAACAAAGAGAACAGAAGATTGTAAGAAGGGTGGAAAAGCTTGAAAAGTCCGGGTAAAATCCCACTCTGCGGGTCCTGAGCATGCTCCCTGTGAGCCAGGTCCTTTGGAAACCCAGGGCAGGGATGACCGGGGAGTGCCGTATGGCTGGGAGTGCAGTGGGCACTCTTTCTAAGCCACCGCCCCGACCAGAGCAACTTTGTGAGTGCTCACAATTCGTACGGAAGGCAACACTGAGCAAATTACCATTGCTTTTCAGTGGGTAAATCCCTTCTCAGTCAAAATATCCTCTCAACTTATATGCACTTGAGACCTAGATTTTGAAGCTTTAGATGTTCTGCTAGTATTTTTGCCTACAGTATAAGTGAGAAATCTATAGACATTCTAGAGTGGCTGATGGTGGCTGAAGTAAAATGTTAAGTCATTCCTTAATCCTGTAGCAGAAAAGTGTGTGAGATGGATGTTCTTGAAAGCTGGAAAGTAATTAGTTTCTCAAGTGAAATGTACACAAACTATTGTATATGAAAAAGCTTTCTCTTTTGTTTTCTTAAATTTAGGCTACGTCGGACCATGCTTTTAAACTGAAATAATCCAAAAATTCATAAAATTCCAACATCTAGATTTCATAGACCTATTATTCTGCATATTCTCACAAATCCTTGTTTTCATTTGGGTATGCTTATAAAATTAGCATCAGAAATGTCCAAATGTTAATTGGTAGGGAAACAAGTATTTCAAGAACTGTCATTTCAAGGAGACTGAAAACATCAGCTAATAATTTTACTTTCTCTGATGCCCAGGACATACATTGGATCAGCAGTATTGGACAGTAACAGCATGCTTTTGTATACATAGCAATCTAAGTCCTTTATGGTAACTTTTTGAGACACAGTCAATCTGCTGCCTGTATTTTCCCTCTCCCAAAGCATGCTATAATCTTTTGGTGTCTATCTAATTTACGAGGAGGAGACAGACATTCTGTCAGCATCCTTGTAGTGAGATAAAGCAAATGAGTTCTGCTGTTTCTGACACACTTTTTGCTAAGATGGTTCTTTAACAGCATGCAACAGATAAAATAGGAAGACAAGAGCAGGGTCAAACCAAAGGTTCTTCTTGTCCTGCATCTTTTTTCAGCACTGTTCAGTAACAGATGCTTTAGGAAAAAACATATAGGAAACCAGGAATATACAGATCTTCCTAGTATACCCTCCCAGACTCTTGTAAACAGTGCGGTAGATGTTTCTTGACCTGGAGGCTGAATTTGGACCATCCTGTTTAATAAATACTGACTGAGAAATTATTCCATTTCAAAATAAGGAAATAAATCTGTTTTCTAACTCAGCAATACTTTTGAGTTCATCCACTAGCAATCAGTGTGTTTTATATATATATATATACATTATATGTGTAATTAAAGTATAAATAGTGTAAACTTTTACTAATATGTGATAAATCCATGTATTCTGTTCAGTAGGATGACCTCTACTTCTTGTAAAGCAAGAGATAGGTAATAACCTTTTACATCTTCTCTGTGCCATTCTTAAGACATACCCATGTAATCCATTGGACTGCAGAAGGCCACGTCTTCATTATAGAAAAAAATTACGAACAGTCTGCATGTGTTACAAAAGATATTCAGTTATTTATTGCAAACAGTATAACCTACATTATACCATGTCTCACAGCAATAGGACAGGATGCAATTCACATTCCCCTTTCTGACATTGGCTGGATTGTCATCCAAATCAATTTTCCCAGCTGGAAACCAGTCCATTGAGGAGTGATTATTGGTTCACAATTCAATTGCTCAGGATCCTGGCATAGAAAATACTACAATAATGTTTTCTTGGATGTCCTTCAGGATGCTTACCAAGGGGGGGAAAATACAACATATTTGAAGACTGCTAGGTAAGGAAAGAATATTTTTCCCTAAAATTTTCCAATTCACCTTGTTTGCAAATGAAACTTTTTGCATTCTTCTTATTTTTACATCCCATTTGTTTTTATGACTCAAAGATTTATTTATTTGAATAACTTAGTAGCTCTGCCAAAAAACAAAATGCCAAGGAATACAACAGATTTGTTTGGCTGCATTTACTGTTTGGGGAAAACAGAATTACAGGCAAGAGACCAGAAAGCAATGATTTTGGGTAAACTGCAGTGGCTGATAACAGCTTTGAGATACTGAATAATCATAATGCATAATCATATGGGTAGCTGTCAGAATACAATGAAAGTAAATATCATACCTTCAGATATACACAAATTATCTATCTGTGTGGAAGACTTTGAAGTAGTTCTGTAATATTGCTGTCATATAAGGTAACTCCAAACAATAACAGTGTGCAAGAGTACTTGAAATTACTGGTTTAAAGTTGTAATTTTTAGTTATGCAACATTTTACCTATTTCTTCTATTTGTCTAGTAACCTCCAGAGGGAATCCCTGTTCTGTTCTTGGAAACAGTATCATGGATCTTCGAAATCTTTTTTTTTTGTTTTTGCTTTTTTTTAGTTTTTTTTTTTTAATAAATGTAACTAATCTAAACCAAAAATAGTATAATATTGTCTTCAGGCCCATATAGATATTCAAGGGAGGCAGAGTTTCACTGTTAATACTACATGCAAAGTTTCTCTCAAAAATTTAAAGGAAGGAGAGAATCAAAAATCATTGATGTAGCTGTAGACTTGGTTTGGATTAATTACTACACATTTAACTAAAGATGTAGTAACTTTGCGAAAGCTTAGAAAATGTGAGAGGGGCAAAAAATGTGCCTAGAGTTACAAATAAATTTGATTTTTAGAAGACACTCTAAACTGAAAGAAGAACAGAAATGAAACAAGAAATTGGATCTTTTCTTAAGACTACACATTTGGAGTTTATGGATTTTTTTGTTTTCGCTTAGTTTCACTTGGTTCGATAGTAAAACAGCATCACCATTGCAAGCATGACTACAGTAATCAGTTTCCCTGGCTGGAATCACTTTCACCTCTCTGCATGGCAAATGTTTGAAACATTTCATTCTTTGTGGAGAAATTCAATGAAAATGATAAAAGTAGTTTTCATCTCAGGTGTCAATGAAAAGTATAGACCTTGGCTGATAAACATACAGCCGAAAAGGTTTTTTACTGGAAAATTCTGTAGTTCAGGGTTGTATCTCTCCAGATCTTGTCAGTAGGAACCTTCTGTGTCACACAGTACTGCGCAGTGTCTCCACTTTAGCAAGTCATTGACAATAAGAAACAGAGAAAAATGTGATCCTAAGACCACTATGGGCCTACAGCAACACCTTTTGAATATGCTAGGGGCTGGACACTTCAGGCTTTCTAGAAACCCCAAAATCTTCCACAGAAAAAGAGCTAACTTCAAAACAGTCAACATTTCAGTCTTCTTCAGAAATATAACTTCAGATGAAAAATTGGAGGTATCTGTAACTTATATGCACAATATCATGTGCAACCAAAAAAGCACAGAGGAGAGTAACAGCACAGGATCACTGTACAGATCACAGTGGGTTCTTATCTGGGTTGATAAGAGCTTCATTTAACACCTGAATGTTTGGGTTTTGCTGTTTTGGAAAGATGGGGCCTTGTGGTTTTTTAATCTGGGTTTTGGTTTTATTTCTTTACACTCCATGTTTGTTTTCAGTCAGTTTTTTCTAAGTTTCAAAATACAGTTATTTACAGTTATACTGTGTCTCCTGCTATAATTATCTTAAAATCATCAAATCTATAATGGCATTAAAGAACAATAATTCTTCAAAAATTTTGGTCTGGGACAGATACCAAATGTGAAGCTGATGTCCTCATGTGATTTACGTGAGACATTGACTCTTGCCAGCAAACTGTAAGAGGCCAAACATGCACATCCGGACAATTTCACTCCAAAATTTGTCAATATTTGTCAGTGATATGATATTATATCGGGATTAATTTCCACACTGATTCAAATTTAAAGGTGAATGGGAAAAGTACACCAGTATGTTTTACAGAAAACTGACTATGGAGACTTGCAGAAAAAACTTGTGATGCTGAGTATATGTGTGATAAAATGGCGGGTGGAGTTCGATTTATATGTGTTATGCATGGGGAAAAAAATGACCTATTTGTATACTTGCAAAGATGAGCGCTGAACAAATTCTTGTCAGTCGGATAAGAGACCTTAGAATTATTATGGCTCTACAAGAACATCAGTTCAATTCTCAGTGACAAGTCAAAAAACCCATCTGAATATTAAGAAGATGAGAACAAAGCAGAAAATGTAATTATAGACTGATTGTGTAAGTCAGTACTGTGCCTATCAAGAGCTACAAAACATAAAGACACAATATATGTCTCAGTAAAGCACTAAACTGCAGATCAAAAGATGGTTTCAGTAGCCCTATTCTCTCAGTTCTTTCCTACTTATTTCCTATAAGCCAGTTGTAGACTTCAAAGAACTTTTTCCCAGACCATGACTGTCCTTAAGTTCTAAATCACAGCCTTACAATCAGGTTTGCATGGATGGACTATTGTGTCCAATAACATCAATTAGGTTCTGTATAAATTCTGTCTCTTGAAATGGAGCAGCTGCCATCCAGCAAATGACTAGATGGGCAAAAGCAGTTGTCTTTCACAGCTGGAGTCATAACTCTCAAAGAACATATTGGCAATGGTATCATTCAAACAACCCAAACACACTAGTTTTCTTGAGGATTCAGGGAATTTAAAAAAACAAAACCACTATTATTTAAGCTTTCTTCAGTAAAACGTTCTTGTTATGTGGAGTAAAAGCAGAGTAAGCAATAATATTTCTAGTATGCTTAACCGGAATATTTTTATTCTCTGTCTGGTTATTCTCTCTCAGAGTAAGGGGGGGTTTATACTGTCACAATTCTTCCCTAATCATGAAATGCTTGTTTATGAAAATAAATTGTGGATTTCCTATATTTAGATGAAGAGTAGTACTTTTTACTTTTTAATAATTCAAATACATAAAAATATGTCAAATTACCTGCTCAGCTTTGCTTACAGGTTTTTGTGGGTTTAGGGGTTTTGTTTATTTTTTGTGGAATTTCTTAGGAGAAATCCAGCAATGCTTTAGCAGCTTTACACTTTGCCCACTACAGGCAGTTTGTGGGAGCCTTTCTGCAGTTGGGGGTGAATGATACAGAAAATGCCTGATATGTTCTTCTGGATGTGGTTTTCTCTTTCCAGGATGTAGTTATGGAAATGAAGTTTACAAGTGTAGGAATACATAAAGAGGTTAATAACAATTTAAAAAAGTATCTAATCAATAGCTGTGCTTCCTAAGTGCTGGTCTTGCCAAAATAAATTAAGAAACCAGGTCTATGCACATTTATAGACACCATTTAACTCTGCAATTTCATTTAGCTCACTTAATACTGCTAAGTATTTGCCTAGGTATTTTTTTTAGTATTGGGTTGGAAAAATGAAAAAGAAAGCTGAAAGTCAATAGGGAAAAGAGACTTATGACACTTTGGAAATCTTTTTCTATATGCAACAGAATGTATAGGTTGTTGCTAATATGTAATGGGAATGCATGTTTATGAAGGGGAAGTGTATTCATGCATGTACATACATCAAATCACTCCATGTTTACTATAAGCAAATATATTTCTTGACACACAATATGTTTGCAAACTGAAAATAAAACCGAAATCCTCATCTTGTTACTGCTCTATCACGTAATCCTTATCAGTCCTCCTTTGTAGTCTTGACTGGGCTACATTTCCTTTTCTGCTCTGCTTATGAAATGTCTCAGGTTCAATGGGGTTTTGCATGGGTATGTCTCAGAGGAACTTTTCTAATTGGGCAATATATAGTTCCATTGAAGTAAGACTCTGTATCTGTAATGTTAGCAATATAATTGGAATAATGAGACATCATAAGTAAAGTATGGAAAATAGAGATTAGTAGTTGAATGCTAAGTGTGGTAAGAAACTGAACCAAGAGAAATCAGAATAGATGATGCTATAAAAGAAAGAGTCAATCACAGGGAAGTTATTTGTTTTGAAACAGATCTCAATACCTTTCTAAATTTGAATGAATTATGAGTTTTATTTGTGATAGTTTAGAAATGGGGACAAAAGGACAGAAATTTGCAGTGTGAACTGAAATACAAGGCTGTGTACTTGGGGATTAATAACAAAAAACCTTCCATAACCTTGAAACTTAGAAGAAGCACTATAAAGGAGAAAAGTCTGACTGCGCCAGCTGATCTCAGAACGGTGTGAGCTGTCAAGATGAAACCAGCATTACAAAGGCAAATATAATTTGCCAATCATCTCAGTCATATTATTTACAAAAGAACAGCAATGCACTTTATATGGATCCAGCGAAACTAAATTTAGCATAGAGTGCGTAAGTCTAATTGCTGATATATTGAATAGATTCACTGAACCTGAAAGAAACACAAAGAAAGGACCTCTGTAACGATCAACAAAATTATGACTTTAGCATGAAAAAAGAGGCTAAAAGAGATTTCAGCTCTCAAATTACTGAGCAGGGGTGTATTTCTTTAAATACACAAAAAGAGAAAACATTCAGGTTAGGAGCTATTTAGGTTCATATATTTAACATAGGACCGTCCGTTGGACTGTGTTTTACATTGTGCTTTTTAATGAAATGTTCACTGCAGTTCAAGCGAGTTTTGCAAGACTACGTGTCAGAGAAACATGACTAATTATGCTATGCAATCTATTAAAATTGGGCTCCTCCCAAAGTAATCTGTGATATTTCCAGTTAATATTCTTTAACTGTAAAATATGAAGTCCAGAACACTCTTTTTCAGTGTTTGAAATCCTTGCTACCTTATTATATCAGATGTTTGTCAGACAGAGCACCACAAGCTGGATTTCCAAACACCTATCCAAAAAAGTGAACTTTTTAAAGGTCCTCTTAAATTGCTATGTCCTTGTTGGAATGAGCTGGCAATGGAATTTTTTGGCTTTGTTGATTTGGGCCAGACAAACTGCACCACGTATTTAGGTGGACTCCTGTGAATCTTATATTAAATACCACTACAATAAATGGTGCTACACAATGTATTTTAATGCAATAGTCTTTTTCATTAAAATAAATAAAATTCATTTCATTAAAATAAATAAAAATAAATTTTATTTAGTATAATTGACAGAAATGCCTTCAACTTCAGTTCCACCTAATCAGTAGATTTTTTAATAAACAGAAAATAAACATCCTAATTATTTTAATAAAACATCATTCCCATTTGTTTTTAATTTTTCAAACCATCTTTTCTAAAACCAGTCTTCTTTTCAAAAAAGCTCCAAAAGGATAATTACCACTGGTGGTCCCACCAGCTCTAGGCAGTCTGCAGCACAGCAGGATCTTTTTAAGGAAAGGACTGAAAAGAACACGACTGAAAAGCATTCCTGCTCATACACACAAGCAGAGATCAAGCATTAAATTAGCGTTAGTTGGTTATATATAACAATTGCTGACATACAGTCTTGTCAAACTATACTGGGGGGGGGGTAATCTTTTTTTATAGATACTCCATTGACATCTGTGTAGTTTGGTATAATGTATACACGTTCATCATATTAAAAGGTTGGCGAAACAAAGGCATTTGTCCACAAGAGGGGGCTAATACTCCTTACTAGGTCCTGAGTAGTAAGTTTTCTTCATCAGAAGTCTGAAGTTCAGGCATATGAAACTCCACGTTAAACTTTCTCATTTAACAATATTTTCTCGTTTAGCTGGTCCCTTTACAAGACACGAGAGAAACAGGAAGTAAGAGAAGTGACCAGCTCCTCCTCAGGTGAAAGCAGTGGGACATGACAGCATTGTGACTGAGAGTGCTTATCCAATTCAGTATATTCTTAATATTTTTTTTTTTTTTTAATGAGGACCTCTGGGCCTATCCTCATATAATTGCCACATAATTTTAAAACACCCAGTACCAAAAATCTGCTAAGAAAACCTTACTTAACTCCTCTGAGCTTACACGGCTGTTGAGCACACGGCAAGGGGTGAAAACCCCAGCTGTTACCAAAAGCAGGTTTTATTCCCTCAAAAAATGAAGACATTTCAAATCTTCTTTCAGAATTTCTGATCTTAATTAACCAAATAGCAAATAAATCAAAAATTCCCACAGAATTGTCTTTTTTTTTTTTAATGTTTCATCAAGGTAAAAATGAATGTAAGCAATGTTTTATCAGTGTAAAAATTAAAGCACAACACTTCAACTCTTTCAGAGATGATCTGTACAAAAAGGGACTAGAGACACATGTTCCCCTGACTGTGATACAGAATTAGAAATGGTTAGACATGATAAATTCCTTCTATTATTACTTTAGTGTTTCTTTTATTACTACTCATGTTATTTTTTCACTGAAGTGTTATGTATTCTTTCTACTAAGTCAGTAATATACTGGTGTGAAAGCCCTTTGATCTCACTAAAACTGAAATTCATACCATTTTATACTTGAAGCTGTTGGCAGGGTCCTTATCATCAACCAATTTAAGGACACTAGGGTGTCTGAGTTAACGTGCATTCAGAAAAAAATGCTAAATAAGCGCTTTTTACTGAAGATTCTAGTTCTTGAAAAGTTAGCGAATACTCAAATTAATGTATGCTTTTTTTCCCCCCCCATAGATAGACAGATGGACAGGTGGTCATCTGTAACTTAACAATCAGTCAACAGACTTTGCCTTATAGGTATTACCAAATAAAGGTAAATTATATAGAAAACCTTTTCTTAAATAAATGACACATAAAATATAAGTATACAACCCTTAGAGCTACAGTGTTCCATGGTGCAGAGAGATATTAGAATGTGAGTGGTAAAAGGAAATTTCTGATGACTGCTGGTTAGAAAAAAGCTGAAGTGCTTTAGAAGGATGAGAATGAAAGCTCAGAGTTCAGGGAGCGCTGAAGAAGGCAAAGCAGAATACAGTGACAAGTTACTGCAACACTGCAACTAGCAGAAGCTGAGGCCTTGGAAAATAATACAAAATTTTAGAACAGAATAAATACTTACAAAATATATTTGCAATCTTTCTAAGTACACCCGTGGTTTTAAGTTAAACAACTGCTGAAAAGTTCTGGCAAGGTACCAGCTAAATTGATGTACCTAGGTAAATATTTGCATTAAAGGTTACAACAGAGCTGCTCATTCTCCATGTTACCTTGCACAGGCTGTACTTGCATATGATTGTTTTTCCACTGAACAGTTACCATTACAAACTGTGTTAATAACATGCAAATTGGTAGTATTAATGAAATGGTGGTAAAACGCCAGGTTCATCCTCAAAATCCTATTGTGCTAGTTTTCATTGCATGGTTAAATATAGAATGGCATGCTAGACGGTCGTGACTCATTTCTTCCCATACTTGTATAAATACCGACTTTGGCCTTGAACTTCATAATCCGTTAAGAATTCTCCAACAGTTTTATTTTTAACATAAATCATCATTTATACTTTTTTAATACTGAAAACTACTGAATATTAGAAGGAAATGGGTTTTGGCTGTTTTTGCTGAATATTGTAATACAATGTCAAGACTTCCCTATTGTCAGCCATTCAGGTAATGGCTTTTATTTATAATATATACATTATATTTTTATATATATATATGAGATAGCTATATATAAAAAATATATATTATATATATATAAATACATGTCTGCATTATGGCTAAATTTTTCAGAATGCTTTTAATATGAAGCAGCCTCAGCCAGCAGGTCGAGAAAGGTGATTCTGCCCCTCTACTCAGCTCTGGTGAGACCCCACGTGGAGTGCTGTGCTCAGCTCTGGAGTTCTCAGCACAGGGAAGACATGGACCTGTTGGAGTAGATCTAGAGGAGGCCACAAAAATGTTCACAGATGGAGCACCTCTCCTATGAGGAAAGGCTGAGAGAGTTGGGATCATTTGGTCTGGAGAAGAGAAGGCTCTGGAAAGACCTCATTGCAGTCTTTTAAATACTTAAAGGAGGGTTATAAGGAAGATGAGGAAGGACTTTTTACTAGGACCTTTACCAATAGGACAAGGGATAATGTTTTAAACTAAAAGAGGGTAGATTTAGACTAGATATAAGGAAGAAATTTTTTACAGTGAGGGTGGTGAAACACCTGGAACAGGTTGCCCAGAGAGGTGGTAGATGCCGCATCCCTGGAAAAATTCAGGGTCAGGTTGGACGGGGCTCTGATCAACCTGATCTAGTTGAAGATGTCTCTGCTCATTGAACGGGAGGAGGTTGGACTAGATGACCTTTAAATGTTCATTCCAACTCAGACTATTCTATGATTCTATGATCCCCAACTTCGACAGACTTCAGGTCTGATAATTACTTCTATAAGGGACACTGCAGGAACCAAGTCATTTGTAATATCTGTATATTAAAACTACATTCAATGGGCTCTTAACAACCTATGGTATCTGCATTTTCACATAGCTAAGGATACAGCAGCAAAGCTCACTGTGCTCAGAATCCTGCTTTCTGCACAATAGCTTTGTTTTCAGTTTCCACTGTCTAATCTACACTTTATCTCTGAAGTAACTCAAGACTATTGCGGTTTGGTCATGCCCCAAGCCTGTCAGTGTTTAAAAGGCATTTGGACAATGCCCTTAATAACACGCTTTAACTTTTGGTCAGCCTTGAAATTGTCAGGCAGACGGACTACATGATCATTGTAGGTCCCTTCCAACTGAAATGATTCCTATTCTATTCTATTCTATTCTATTCTATTCTATTCTATTCTATTCTATTCTATTTCTATTCTATTCTATTCTACTCATATGCTCAAAGATTTTTACATGACTAACTTCCACTGACACCCTATGTGCCTTTGACAATCTAAGCTTGAATGTCTGGGAGTAATTATGTTAATTGTGCAGGAATTAGAATGTGTTCTTTGTGCAGTTAAGCCAAAAAATAAAAATCTAGCAAGAAATCATTGACTCTTCTGAAAGTATATTAATCTGCTTACTCAAAAATAACCTCCAGCCTGGTCTAATCAGTGTTCAATAGTTTTCTGCTGCAAGGTTATAGAAAGCTGATTTATAAAACTAGTTCCACCATGTAATAAATTCACTTTCATGATGTGACCTTGTGTTTTAAGTCTGTTGCACATTTTTATGACCAGGTATAAACACTTGAATGTGGTGATTTCTAATGGAAATGCTGAGAAACAGTTAGTTACGGTTTGTAAATGGCTCCTCATAATGTTCAGGTGAAGTTACCATAAAATTGAACGCCTCCTGATTATTTATCTAACATCATTTTATTATTCTGCAAATAGTGTTCTGTGAACATACTTTTAAAGCAGGTGTTGCACCTCACCTACTTAACCTTGGCCTAGCTCTGCATAATTCAGTACAAGTTCTGTTATAAACAACACTGCAGAATGGCAAAGTACAGACATTGAATACAGTTATCCACAGCAAAAAGACTAGGAAGCTTGAAAAGGTACCACACCTACTGATCCACGCCTAATGTGTTGTTAAAAACTTCAGTTTATATAGTCACTGAGGCTTGGCAAAAAAATTAGTTTATCCAAGACTTGTTACTGCTTTGTACTGAATTTCTTGCTTCCATGTGCACATGAAATCACTGAGCAAAGAAGAGTTGCTAAAAACTAACAAATATTGGTCAACAGCACATTTAAGCAAACACTTGCCCTTGGATAAGATGGTCTTAACTAAATACAAAGTGAGATAACACACCTCCCTCAAAAGACAATCTGTTTGCAAGGCACTAAAAATATGATTATTGTGCTGTCAGTCTAATGAAGCACTGGACAATACAGAGCTGACTGAATCTGCTCAGAACGGCTCCTTGAGTACAAAGCAAATACCAGCAAAATGCACAGTAATGGAAGAGATGTGACTCCTCTGAAACAATTTCTGTGAAAGGGAAGAAAGGAAGAGCAGCTCCTGATGCTTTGATACAAGATTCTTTCATTATTGGCACCAAGGTCTGCATGTCCCAAACTACATTATTTTGATTTACCCTGAACATTCTTTGCTCCAAGGAATTTTGACTTATTTCTCACAACAACATTGACTGGTGTCATAATGCACACAGCCATATTTATTACTAAGGAAGCTACCACCGAAAAGACGACAAACAATCTAGGGCCCTGGTACCTTCAAAAATCATGCCTTATTTAAACATTGGATATTATAGTTAAACTCTTATGGTATGAGAATTATATGTACATCATTTCTATGCAGCATAAACTTGCATCAAAATATTAAATACTCTGATTACCTGGAAAAAAGGTAGAAGGAAAGCAGGAAGATGGCAAGGCAGGAAGGCAGGCAAGAAAGAACAAAGGAAGGAAGGAAGGGAGAAAGGGGGGAAGGAAAGAGGGGAAGAGGGAAGGAAGGAGGGAAGGAAGGAATTTGAGGGGGTTAGAGTTATATTTCTATTATGAAATGCCCGGGCAATCCATCTGTCACAGCTGAGGAGTGTTATTTTAACCTTGAAGAGGTTCTAGTCAATGCCAGATCAACAAAATTTTGTTGGCAGTGAGTCTCTCTTAAAGCAAAGACTACATGGATATGGTCCATATTATGATATTTCTGCCAAGGAACTCAAATTACTGAGTTATAGTCTGAAATGAGTGAATAACTAGCCAAAGCTATTACTAGGAGCAGGGAGTAAAGAGCTGATGACAAAAAAAGAGCTGATCAGTCCTTGCTCACTTCCAGAACCAGTAAGAAGTTTCTTAACCACAGTCTCATCTGAAACTGGTGGTAAAGCGCTCAGACTTGATTTATCTAAACACCCAGAAAAAAGAAAGTATCATTTATAGAACCAAAATTTATACAATATAGAGCAAGAATGTAGAAACCAAGTTAAATAAGCAGAAACACATAGAAAAAGGACTCCAAATATTAGTAATATACTTTAGCAAAGGTGGAGAAGGAATAATAGGGAATTGAATATTTTCAGTTCTTTGTCTTGTATAGTTCTTCCCATTAGGTAAAATCTTCATTTATTTGCAAACTATTGGGAAATTTTCTTTTAATTTTTCCTTTTTTGTTTTGAAAAATGGAAAGATCTGTTTGTCTCATGTACAACACATAAATACCACTACAGATGTCATTGAGAAGTGTGTAAAGAATCATACACTACAGAAACACAGTGATGTGGTACGTACCTGATTTTTTCATTAGAGTATGTGAACACTTGAAATTAATAAAACAGTGTAAAGAAGTAATAAAAACACCACAAAAGCAAGCAATTTTAGCAGTTTCCAGAGATGTTTTCATCTGCATCCATGAAAAAAACTAGTTGATTTTTTTATTGCTATTCATTTTAAACTAACATAAGAAGAAACATGTCCAGTGAATTATACTGCAGCAGCTCTTTGTACTAGTTGAAATACAGCAATGCACTGTTTAGCGGGACAGAAGGAAGTGCTGCTTCTTTCACACCCAGGAGACAAGTGCCTGAAGGAATCTGTCTGTGGAGGACAGAGACAGGCAGAAGATGAACAGAGTTATTCAGAAAGCTCATTTAAAGGCAATTGCTACTCCTTTCTAAATTATGTAAGGACATTCTTTGCCAACATCAGCTGTGAGGAAAGAAAGAGAAAAGCCAGGGTATTTTTCTTCAATACTGAACAAAGGAAACACTAGAGTAAGAAAAACACTTGTAAAGTTTTTTTTTAATGGTTGTGTATCACTTAAGGAAGGCTAAACCCCTCAAGGCAGTTGTTGCCTATATGAATACAGAAATTTTCATTTTAAAAAGTGTCTCTAGCTTCTGCAGCTGCCAAAATAAGCTAGAATACATGACCTCAGTAAACCTGAAAGTTTCCCAGGCAGGGGGCTAATTAAAATTCCATCCACTTCTACAAACTGCTTGTTTGTATCTAATTATTTTATACCTTCTCATGATTTTTATGCAGCCTTAGTCATGACTCTTGAATGCTTAAGATGAGCAGTACCAGAGCAATTCTATTCCTAGTGCTACATAACTTCCCTGCACCACTGCCCAGCTCCTGCTGAGAGCCTTCCCCAGCTTCCAGAGTCGTTTCTGGCAAAAAAATGATGCCACCTACTTATGGCTGTAGTGAGGCATGAAGTACATCTATCCCCACTCTTGTCACTGTAATGCAAATTTGGGATAGGATGAACGATGACCTTATGCCCATTCCCTGATGCATGCTCTGACTGAAATGTTATACTAACATGTATAATGGGTCCACCAGAATGGAGTCACATGTGTCGCTCTTGCGTTCCTAGAATACATTCTTTCAGTGTAACAGATTTATCAGCTTTCTGGTTTGAAGCGCTTGCTATTAGTGTAAGCCTGGCCAACAGTGAGGGTTCACATAGATTTTCTCCATGATAATTTTTTCTCATTTATTTTTATAGTAATCACTCTCTTTACAAGTTCTGACACAGGAACCTCTCAAGCTACTGCCTAAGAGTGCTGCTACACTCTCTCTATTGGCTAAAGAAGCTGTTAACACAAACTTTAATGTTTAACTTATCTGAAGCTAATTGGATTGCTTCTCTGTCTTCCATTTGCAATCAGTGATTGCTTGATGACTGTGCAGTTACAGCTCATTCATACAGTCCATCACTCATGTCATTGATTGCAGAAGAGTCAATTTCCAGAACACGAGATTTCTGTGTTGTTTTAATAGGAGTTGGATAGATGGAAAAGATATCTTTTGTGTCATAGTGCAATATTCTGAGCTGAAATTTCCCAGGGGAACTTTACATTGTGTGAAATTATGAACTCAATCGGATACTGCAATTTTCAGATCCTTCATTTGTTTTAAGAGGTTCTTTTTTTTTCTTTCTTCAGCTGATGAGATGCATTGATTAAGGCTTATGATGAAAAGCAGATCTGCTAACAATCACAAATTTTCAAGAGATTGAAACAAATGTGGAATGTTGCTCATGGAAATCAGCTATTGTGAAATAGTCAAATCTTCAGAAAGTAAGTTAGACAAAAGTATTTCATTGACTTTGAAGGACAGCAGTCCTTTTCACAACAACGTGAAACAGTCCAAATGTGAATCTTAGTTGCAAGAGGAAATAATTCAACCATGTTTAGATATGCATTTCAGAGCAATGTAAACTCACTAACTAACCAACCAGTTAGTTAAATTGATTAACAGTTCCAATTTTTAAGTTTGGAAAAGACAACTTCAATAGTCCATGAGGTGTAATACCTCATTTTTGGAATTAGCCAGTCCCTGTTCCTGGTTACAAATCAAAACAAAAAGTATGTAGTAAAAAATGCACCAATAACCAGAAACACGAATGGAGGTTTTGTACCCAAAGACCTACCTTTGCAAAAAATAGTTTATTACAGCAGTCAAAATCTCTTATATTTCCTGAACTCTTACATACCTCAATAATTTTCTTTGTTGATGCCAATTGTTAAAATTATCTGATTTTTCAGGCAGATTAAAGCACGATTATAGTAATTAACTTGAATAAAATATAACAACTCATATTCATCATATTTTTTCCTTCAGTCTAAAGTTCCAAAACTATCCTTTTATTAGACCAAAATGAACTTTGTCAACACTGTTATTTCAAAGCATTTGGTAATGAACTCTTGGTTTAGTGGTAAAACTTGGCAAAAGGCTTGCTTTACTCCGTTCTGCCTTACAATCTGGCAATTCTATCATGAATAAGTTTCTCACATTGAACAAGAAGACCATCCTATTTTCTTCTGTTTGTTTGTTTGTTTGTTTGTTTGTTTGTTTGTTTGTTTGTTTGTTTGTTTGTTTGTTTGTTTGTTTGTTTGTTTGTTTGTTTGTTTGTTTGTTTGTTTTAAATGCTAGACACAAGAACTCAGGGACAAAACTTCAGTTTTAGAAATAGATCTGATATACTTACACTTCTACATATATACACATCTACAGATGCTGCAGTAGATATTGGCTTTGGATCAAATTGGGAATATGGCTCAGGAGTCCATTAAAATTTCATGTCCTGATCTTAGCCAAAACCACAGTTCAGAGGAATAGTAATCGCTTTTTTTTAATTTTTGCTTTCTTTTTTTTTATTTTAAGAAAAGTACAGCAGCCTTCATTTATTTTCAAGGGTCGGATTTGAACAATATCCAAAGTGCAATTAAGCACCAATTTTTATCTTATCTGTATCTACTCACCTACATATCCACTTATCTACATCAGAAGACTTAAAAGCTAATTCTGTCATGTTGCTGCTCTTCTATACAAGCTGGGTGGTATTTAAATCGGAAGAGCAGAAAATATCTTTAGTATAGAGCTGATACACAAGAAGTCTACCACACATTGCTCAGATCCTCTCAGATACAGGAAAAGCCAAATACATGGAGCTGGAAGATGAATACAAAAGACATAGAAGAAGAACATATCACAGTGGTTTGTCTCTGTTCACTGTGATTCAAAGTAAACATGTCATATTAAAGCCAGATCAGGACCTGTTCTAATTTCTCTCTTAGGCTGTATAATATTCCCAGAGACTGAGGGGCCAATTTCATGAGCCTTAACAGAAACAAAAGAAAAAAAATCATTGAACATTAAAAGATTATTAGGTTCCATGGCTTTTTCCTTTCTAAACTGAATCCAGATAGAGGATACATAGCCAGCACATCATCTGCTATTGTTGGAGTTTCTGCTGCAGTTCTTAGTTCTTCCCCTTTTTAAAGCTGCATTATTACTGACAGCTCTTCTCTCTTTACCCAGGATGGGGCTTACAGCTAAGAAGCTAAAATGGGATGAAAGGGAATGGAATAAGCTCCTGTAAATGAATAGTCAGGAGCCAAGTTTTTCAACCTCCTTGTTCCGACACCGTTCTCTGGTAATTCTCCTGTACGGATAAAGCCTTCCTGTCCCACCACAGAGCAGGATGCCATTTTAGAGCCTGGCCAACAATGGCGTATTATTGATTGCAATGAAAGCCTGTTGAGGTCTATTGTTTGAAGGGTCACTTGCAGTGGGTTATGAAGAAGAGAGACCATGAGGTGAGCACAGGAAGGTGAACAGGGGGTTCGTTTCAATTCTTACACCATGACCTTTGTGCAGTGTTGCAACAGTGCTTGCAGGAGGTCAAACGGCCTTGCATCTCACAGTAGATCTATTTGATGTATCTCAAAGGCTCTCACTATCTTCAACAAGAGGTGCACCAAGATGCACATAGATACAGGAACTCAGTAGCTAGAGAGGATCTCCTTTGGCTCTGGAATCCTTCGTGTTTATCTTCCTTTGAACACTATCCCTTCGCTACTTCTTTCTCTGTGTCCATAGGATGTGGTGACCCCTCGGTATACTTGACCTTTCAAAGCAAGAAATAGGGCAGGGGGGTCACTCCTTAGAAGATTCAGCTCTCTGTTTCCAGACTTGGCACTGTCGTTTCCATATGCCATTTTATTCACTAGCACCTGCAGATTTTATTGGTTAAACATAACATAAAACATAACACTGTTTATAGTGATTAGATGTTTATGGTCATTAGACTGTGAGCACCTGAGCTGTTTCCATCCATCCCCCTTTTCAGAATAAATCTGGTTAGCTCTTACCCTTTCAAATAAGTAGCTATATTCAATATTAGAATTTTATAACAGGTACCCTTCTCTACCAACAAGACAAATACCCATGCCTTGCCTCCAAGGAAGTTCAATATAAAAACCTTCCTGATAGTCATTAAGAAAAAAAGAGTTCATCAACATGAAGATTACATATAGAATTTAGGAAAAACAGCTAAAGAATGTACATATTGATTACAGAAAAATAAAAGTGTGAGATTCAAACATTTCAACCCAATGTAGAAGCAAAATATTTCAAAAGGAAAGCCAGTCTAATGGAATGACTTATAAGAGTGTTCAGAATTGTATTATACATTATTATCTTTATTCCAAATTAAATATATAAGCTTAAGTTTTTTTAAGTAAGTCATTTGAACTTGAAAACCATAGGCTGGTAATAATTTGCTTTCAAAACATTTTGGTGGGGTTATATCTTTGTTTTTAGAAAAAAAAAATTAACAAGAGCTTTATGAAACAGGGGAAAAACCTGTCAGGTAATCTCAGGTCTTTGGGTAACAGCAACTTGATTGGCAAGTATCTTTCAAAATGTACAATGATAGTTCTTACAAAAGTAGAATTTCCTGATGCAACACTGTCTATAAAAGCTATTGAAAATATGAATGAGGAGGAAGAAATGGTTTGATGCTGAATGCTTTGGGATTCATCTTCTTTTGAGATGTTAAAAAAAATTCCAAATATTTTTAAAACAAGGCTACCACCTTTACTTAAACAAACAGACAAAAAGATAATACAAGTTTCAGCTGAAAAGCAAAATAAGTCCTTGGAAGCTGCAAAGACACAGTTCTAATTATCTATGTAATTCTGAAACAGAAATTCCTTTCTTGTGCGGTGCACTTGAGCATAAGTGATGATTGTGATTCTGCATGTGAGTAAACATAGGAAAGAGACATCCATGCTTCCGAAGGCTAATGATTTTTAAAATCTCCTTTCAAATTAGGAGGGGTTTTTTGTGCAATTAAATATCACAAGGTATACACAAGAACTTCTAGTGCATTTTTCAAGTCCTGCAACCGAAATTACATTCATTCTAAAATTAATTTCTCCATCTTTTAAAACATGTCAATATTCCATCTCAACTTCCTCTGACAGTACAGAAGTAAATACTTCATAGAGGCTTTTTACTTAAGGGCCAATCCTTTGTGAAAATAGCCCAAAATTAATAGACATACAGATTGTGCGCAACCAATGCCTTGAAACATTTTTGGCAACACAAATGATTTTTTGGCTGAGAGTACCACCTTTCTCTTCAAAAATTCTGGTAAAAAATTCACAGCAGCTGTGGGGGACAAAGGCAGAGGCATTGCAGCAGAAAGCACATACACATAGGGGCACTAAGGTGATGAGGGGACTGGAGCAGCTGTCATATAAGGAGAGGCTGAAAGAACTGAGATTTTTTTAACTTTGTGAGAAGACACCTCACGGAAGGGAGAGGCACTTATCAATGTGTGTAAGTACCTGAAGGGACAGAGAAAAAATGATGCAGCCAGATTCTTATCCATGGTACACAGTGAAAGGACAAGAGGCAATGGGTACAAACTGAAACACAGGAAATTCTATTTAAAAATAAGAAAAAATACTGTAAGGGTAGCCAAACACTGGAACAGGTTACCCAGAGAGGCTGTGGACTCTCCATCCTTGGACTTGTTCAATACTCAGCTGGATACAACCCTGGGCATAGCTGACACTAGTTGAGCTGACTGGGTTGGACTACAGGATGTCCAGGTGCCCCTTTCACTCTCAACCATTCTGCGATTATATGTGGAAACTACTGGGAATAAATATCTTGTCTTAGTTAACACACAGTTTGTCAAGAACTTATTTCTGCTCTCCAGACTTAAAGGTTGAAGAAATGTAGTCATATCTGTCCTGTATTGATCATTGAAACACGCCAGAAACTTCCTTGTATCAATCATAAAAAGGGGGCTTCGGAGCCTTGGCAAAGGTTATGCGCTTGGAGTCTTGCAGCTGAGAGAAATAAAATTTGCTTGTTCTTAATTGATGCTTATACCAGCTGTACAGAAATACTTGGCTAGTAAACAAGTTACCAAGTCCCTGATTGAAATAAATGAGGCAGTTCGCATTTCTAAATTGGACTGTTTAAGTGTCTTCAGAGCGTGCCGGTTGATGTTCATAATTTCAAGTCTAATTTCACAATATAAGATGTAAAATCAAAGAAGTACAGCCCAGGATTCAAGCACATAGCTGGCATTAAGTTGTACGTTGGTGTTACAGTCTGTTTCACTGTTCAGTTGACAGTAGCAGCCATCACTGGAAGCAGTCTGACACTTTTTTCTGATTGGCACCAGTCAATCAGGCTGTCTGCGGTGCTGCCAAAGCATTCGATATTCCCTCCACTAGAGTGCACAAGAGTTTCAAAAGTAGGAGTCAGGAGTCTAAGCGCTGCACGTAGAAAATTCACTTCCTTATTTCTAGAAGGAAATCTAGTTTTAATTAAAGCCAGCAAGTTATGAAAAACGTGTCTGTGCCAGTGATTAATTACCCTCACTGGCTTACAGACACTAACAATTCTGAAAACAAATCATAAATTATTTAATATAATGGTGACTGCAGTGCTAAAATACATCTTACTAGTTGGGGGGGGGGGGGGGCGGTGATGGTGGTATCACTAGCAACTTATTTATTACTAAGACAACTTGAATCGCTGAGGAAAAATTATGCCAATATCCTGGATATAGGCACTCCAAAGTGTACCTACACAACAGTTGATTAGCAGAAGGAAGGTGCTATACGTAGAGTATACTTTGAAAACTAGCTACTTTCTACCTTTTTGAGTATTAGTCTTTCATGTATATGGAGCCCCATTTACTCCAAAAAAAGCAGCCTCCATCCATGCCTGGGACTATTCTTATAGGTTTATCATCTATAGGGCACGTGATCCTGATGACTGCCTTAGTGAAGCCCTTAAGCTGCAGTGCAGATGTACCCGCTTTCTCCTATTAATTTAGGCACTTACTTGTCATCATATCCAGAATAAAGGGTTATATCCTATAGAACATAGGTAGCATGAAGACCACAGACACTGAACCTGAACACAGCCATGATGGTGAATGTGTACATCCCTGCTCTTTCCAAGATCTCAGAGCTATGCCCCACAACAATAAAGTGCTCTTAAGTAGCAATTTATTGCTTGTTTTCACCCTATCATGTGAAAACAATGTGACTCCTAATCAAGCTACAGCTGTTGTCATACTCTTCTACTTAATGCACCTTCACTAGGAAGAATAAAAATCTGGCTGGTTCCCATTCTCATAGAGCAAGTTTTGGTTCCCAATGGACAGATCCTTGAAGACAAGTTTTTTAGCAACAACTTCTTTCTTTTCTGCTAGTCCTTTATGACTGGGTTTTGGGTGGGTTTTTTCTTTGTTTTCATCAGGGTCCATTACAACCACCACCTGATTTAGGAATTATGAAGATAATAAATGAATTTCGGGTAAATACCCAGACAAATATTGCCATACTTTGAATGAAGTCCATAATAAACAGGGATATAAAATGATAATGGTTGATCCTGCAGTATTTGGAGAGGATTTTGGATCCTTTGTGCCATGTGGTACAACTCATATGGGTTCCAAGTATTCACCCTGTGTCAGTTACCTGCTGGTTTTGATGAATATGTTTTGCATTTGTTCTGTGCCTGAACACAATGACAACATTGGTATGTTAAGAAGCATGCAGTCCTTTTTACAGGTTGTGTTTCAAGGACATATTCTTACATACAACTAATGGTACAGCTAAACAATGAAATATTGCTCCTTAAGATGGCTTTTGGCTGAAATACTATTAGTAATGATATATTTCTATTTTCAGTATATTATTAAAATAATATGACCTCTCTTTTCTCATGTCATAATTATCCTCTTCAGAATGCCATTATTTAATAGTGCCTTTTTTATTACACAGTTTCTCTTCGCTTCTGAAAAACTCTGCTCAGTTATTCTTTTCATCCTATGTGCTGATTATTACAGTCCCAATATTCAGAAGCTGAAAAGCATATATTGAGGTGGAATTATCAAAGCTTTTGCATCAGAAGAACGGACTTTCCACTCTGCTTTAAGATCTTTGATGAAGTAAGCCACTATTTCTTTTGCATTAGGTGAATTTATTCATTTCCTAAGCAAACTTGTACCACTAAACCAATAGGTTGTTTTAAACCACAGAAAGCAAAGAAACTGAGTAAAGTTTTGTTTCCTGTATCAGTGAACACATATAATAGCCTCCAAGGGCATAATTAATATGATATTACATTCAATATTGTTTTGCAAACGTAGAAATACAATGATGTGGTTTAAGCACTTGACTAAGATTCACATGATCAGTGGTTCCACTCCTAGCTTTGGGACATTGGATATATTATTCAAATAGTCCAGCTTACTTCTGTCACTTATGTGCTGGTTATAACAGGACTAGTCTTAGGTACAGGAAAAGTGGGCAACTGAGCAGCTAGTAGAAAGTAAAATTATAAACTCCAGGAAACAGGAGTAAGATGTAGATACTCTGGTACACCTGGTCAGGAGCACAGGTGCACAGTGGGACTTGAATGCTGATAAAAGGACTTTGTCAGCCTCATATTAAGGTCAAGGAGCTCTTTCAGTCTTGTGTCTTGGGCTCCTGAAATGTTTATTGAGGATGGGTTCTGCTTCTGACACCACAAAACTGATTTTTTCACATTACTGAGAACCTTTGATCTAAGCGTGAGGTTTAATAGTATGGCTTCTGTCATAGTAAACTGTGGCATAGAAGTATTCCCTGATGTATGAACATGCCTTGAGGTCCAATGTTAATGTGCTCCTCTGGGCTTGGGGAGATGGCCCTTAGGTGACTTTTGGCTCCTATGGTGGGCCTGGGAGGAGCCAGGGCAAGGTACTACTTGGGCTCCCCCACCTGCCATTGTCTCTCTGTGCCCCCTTTTGGGTGTGCTAACAGCTTTCATCAAGCAACCTAGCAGAAAGAAAGCAAGTCCACAGAGATAGGAAAGTGGATAGTGAAAATACTCTGGAGAAGTTTCTCCATTTATACATGTTTGTAAATACACTTGTACAGACTTCCACAGTCATAAACTCTAAATCCTTTAAGCATCATTATTTTTATTTCTTCTATAAAAATAGCAACAAAAATATCAAAACTTGATCTCTTGATAATTTATTTAATACAAATAGCAGTAAAAGGATAATTAAAAGTTTAAACCTTTCACAACACATACCAGTCCAAGGTGAAGTCTTATGAGCAAGCTACAATCTCTACATCTTATAGTAGAAACATAGATCAGATCTTCATTCTTTGTTAGTGACTAATATATCATTGCAGAGGCTTCTTGCTTAATAATCAGTAAAATCTTTCCCAATATGGTGTGTTAGTATTGAAGAGTCATTACCAGTAGGTTTCCTGAAACATTAATGGCAAATATCTCTAGCAAGTGTGTCTAGTAAATGCTGGATTAAAAATTCCCATCTCCAGAGACCTCTGAACTGAAATACAAACCAAAGTAGTGTTCCCAGAAAGGCAGTTAAGATTTCAGCCCAGGCAATCAATTTCAATTTAAAATCAAGTATTAGATCTATGTTCTTAGACATCAGGTCATCATCAAATTATGTTTCCAGACTCTTGTTTCAAAGTATGTTGTACTGATAAACCTGTTAAGTGTACAGAAAATTTGTGCCAACAACAAATAAGTATATTCAGAATTCAAAACATATTTTGCATCCAAAGTGTGTAGAGTATGAACAGACACAGGGGAAGTTAAGGGGAAGGGGGGCTCCAACCCAATCTTGCTATATTGGAAAGGACCACTTACACTCTCTGATGATGCACAAATGCAGGATTCCCAGCATCTGAAAGGACATAAGATTTATTTGCTATCTATATTCCTCTTTCTATTCTTTCTTACTAAAATAGGATTTTTATTATGCCATTTGTTGTCCGGCTTTTCTTATTGAGATCTGCTGAGGGCCCTGCACCACCTCTCTCTCACTCACACCCCCCCCCCCCCCCATGCAGGTCATTGACTTAGAGAGTCAAGGTGCTGAGATACATTCTTCTGCACTGTTCTGGTGAGTTTTAAACTAATTCTGTTGACTCTTTGGGTTTTTTGCTACTGCATTCAAATGTTTTAATAACTACATAGGCACTGTTACTGTTCTTATGAGGAAGAACAAAAAGGAGAGATCCCAAAGTACACTAGTGGGCACTTAATAAAAATTATTTGCATTTGAAGCCCGTGAAAGGAAGCACATGGTGGGTGACCACAGGAATAGTTGCAGGTACAGCCATGAGCCTCTTAAAAAGCATAGCGGGACCTAGAAAATTATCTACTGATTTTCCCTTATTTGTGCAAAGCACTACTGGGCTCCTACTTGACCAGATGAGGTAACTCGACAAGGTGGATAAAATGTCCCATGGAGAAGAATGATTTTCATTTGATGCCTTCTTTCCCTAAAGAAAAAAAAATAATTAAAAAACATTTAATGATTTTGAAGATTAGCATGAAGAATAAGATCAAAGGTTAATGCTTTGAGAAAGCTTTATGGAGTGATTTGGGAAATGAACAAGAAAAAGGACCTCATCATTATGGATATTGTCACCAGGATTAATTGGAAATTTACCACCTGGGTTCATACTTTGAATAGAAGTTGACATAACTGATAGTAATAAATCTGGAAAAGGGGAGGAAGAGATATTTCTATAATTTCCACACTGGTTTTAAGAAAATTAAAACATGCAGATCTAGTGAGGAGCAAATAGGTATAAAGGCAACATAATAAGTAGGGTTGTTGAGAGAAGCAATAAGGTAGAAAACTGACCGAGTGGGTCAGTACTCTGTCAGGTTAGAATGTCAGGTGAGGCCCAGGGAAATAGCTGAAAGGTTTGTATGCTCATGCAAGGCTATTGGTAGCAGGATGAAAGTAGCAGATATACTGCTGAAAATGTGATACCAGGCAGAGTCAACAAATAATACAGAAAAATAGAAATCATGTTTAAAGTACAGTTTCTGTTGGATGTGTGATTTTGGAAAAAGAGCAATGAATGTACAGGTGTGAAGATAGCAGTATACATCAAGGGTCCAACCTCAGCAGTCCCTTAGGCTCAGCTCTGGATTTTACATTTCCATTATCCTCAGAAGTTCCCCCTGTATTTCTGCATCATCTTTGCCCCTGTGTAAGCTGAAATTAACTTTCTCCTCCTTATTAGGTGTGTACAATTACAATGTTTTATGCAGTGCGGGACATGAATGCTCCATTATTAATTATATATTATCTGATTTATGCCCTGTAAAAGAAAAAAAAATAATCATTGAATCCACCATTACACTTGTAATTAAACTTAAGTGAGACTGAGTTTCCATTTGTGGGAAACATTCATATTCTGAAATAGTTTGCTTCCAAATTTGTGTCCAACATGATAACTTCTGAAAAAATATTTTGACCTGTTCTGTGACATCTGCCCTTCATCTTTTGAAATAAGTGGACACAAAAGAAACTGCAATATTTAAGTTCTTTTATGTTGTTATCACATGATCTATCATAAGGTATAATGTGACATGATATTTACTATAGGCATTTGCAACTAAGATGTCATGAAAAAAACAGGAAAATAGTAATGTAAAATAACAAAACACCTATTCAAAGAATATAATTTTCAAGCAGAGGTTTTCTTTTCTCTGGAGCAAAAGTTTCCTAAAGGGGTTTCTAGATATCCTTTGCAGTAGACTTATTACAAAGATTACATCTTTTTAAAAATAAGTTTTGCCAAAAATAATAATGGATCGATGAAAATTCTGCAAACTTTTCCACTTCTTAAATTACTTTAATGGTTGCTCCTAATGCTTGCTACTCAATAGACTGATAATCTCTGCATGGCCAGTATGCAGCTGAAAGCTGTTTGCACTAAAATGAGAAGACAGTGATAAACTGGTCAAATCCAATAAACACTGAATGCAAAAATACATAGAATCTCATTTCAGCAGAAAAGAGACTGAATACTAAGTATTAAGACTACTGAGAAAATATATGCTGACTATTAAGAATATGTATTTCCTCCAGTGGAAAGGAATGTGTGTATTTTACAAAATGACTCTTCAAAACCACAAAACTCCAGATGGGGCTTATTTAGAGATAACATCGATTTCAGAACCATTTTAGTGAAATACTTGATATTGAGAATTAAAAGCTTGATTGAAAAGAAACACAATCTGTCTTCCAATAGTCTTTTTCTTTTTTTCACTTAGTAAACTGATATGAAGCAAAACAAAAAAAAAAAATCAAACCCAAAATATACAAAGAAACAAAATAACTTCATTTTAGCACTTTCATTATATGAATAGGACACATTTCTGGGGAAAATATATGAGTTTGTTAGCTGCAATATCTAGTCCAAACAATGGAAATATACTGTTACATTGACATTTTTTTATAGCTTTAAAGTGTGTCAAGCTAGACTAACTAAAGCATGATGAGGTAACCCGGCATTCTACTCCCAAGTCAGGTAATGTCCTTTAGATCCCATCAGAGTAAAATCTCACAGACATCAACAGTAGTCAATACAGATTTTGGTAGAAAGCATGTCTAGAAGCATTTCATCAATTTATTTCTGTCCTTTTAAATCTTCTTTGGTTATTTTTTTTAGTCTTTCATCAGCATAATTTAATTCAACATGCTTTACATGAAAGAAATGCAAAAGTTTAGGTTCATTTCTTTCTGTTACTTGTTTGAGATAATTGCCTTTACTATTTGTGACAAAGCAATCTATTAATTACATTCATAGCAAAAGAACACTTTTATATTACTACATCAGACTGAAATTCTCCTCCTCGACTTCTTGTACCAATCAGGAATTTTGAAGTATAGCATTATGATACAATAACAGCAGCCAAAATTTGGAAGAACTTTCTATACTCTACGTATGTTAAACTTTCCCCCTTACAGCCCCAGTCCTCTGAAAAGTCCCAATTAAAATATCATGGGAAAAGAATGAGGTCAGATTTTCTCCTCAAGCTAAAAAAATATTTCTGAATCCTGAAATCCTCAAGTACTTGCATCACCTGTTTAATCTTACTAAAGAAACTGTTATTCCTCCTAAAGATGGAGTGAGATGTTCTCCTTCAGTGTTCTGTGAAAGAATTTGAATTCTAGACTGTAGTTCCTCAGGTTTTTACCTGTTTCATCAGAAAAGTTTGGGATTTTTTTCTGTGCGGCATTTGTGCTTATAAACAAAGCATTAATTGAAATATTAATTCTATGAAGCTTGTACAAGCTGAAACACTGCTATTTTTCAATTAAATTTAAATCTAAGCCTTTTCTAACAGGACTCATCAAAGCTCTTTTGCTTTATTTAGAATGTCCAGGAAAGTCAATATTTAAAGTTAAATATTTTTTTTCCAATCTATCTAGGTACATAGATGCATTTTTAAAAAATTATTAAATACTTTTTTCCAAGATAGGTGCCAGAATATTTTTTTCTCATGTTTATACCACAACCTGATTTTCCATGCCACAGCCTTGTTTTATACTGTTCTCTTCCATATTACATTCTTGGATCTCTATAATCAATTTATTTTTCTTATTCTTTTCCGTAAGTGAAGTACCTGTAACTTTCTCAGGGTCTTTTGGAATTTCTTCAAGAGGAAGGAGGGTGCTGCCTGAATCTATTCTATGTTCTACAGAATTACTAGATTTTTAAACTTCCTAAATATCTGAGGTCTAATCATGTTGTCATTTTAGGTGAAATGTAGTGAGAAAAAGATTTGGACTATATCATGGTGTTACAGTTTTTGATCTACTAGGAAATGGATGAAGTAGATTGTATATTTTTTATAGACAAGTTTCAAAGTCAAAACATGCAGTGCTTCTCCAAACACCAGTAACCTACCAAAGTGTCTGTCTTCACACACAAGATTTAGAGCACTAATATGTTATATAAAAGTTTATTGCATATCTTCATAACTGTAGAGAGCTTATTACTCAATTTGTGGCTAGCATATATTTAAATAATTCTACAAAGTCAACCACATAATAACTATTAACCAACTTTGTGGAATTCAGAGCAAGCCTAAGAACAGTCAGAGAAAAGGTACGAATTTGACCGATCATGTTTCTCTCTTCTTTTTGTCATGGAAGAAGACACTCATGTAACCATTCTACAATGAGCTTTCTGATTCACAGCTTTTTCCCTGTATAACTCCACATATATATAATATAATGTATAACAACAAGACACGCCGCCAATAGTGAGTCTGGAAACCATAGCTTTATTTAAGCATCATTGCTAAGGTTAACTCTCTTTTATTTAGATAAGTATAGATACTGGGAACCATACATAGGGGGAGGGCAGGTGGGACATTTGATTTTTAATTGTAAATCATTGCAGCAGAACAATAATAATATCAAAAGCAACTATTTGATACTTAATGTTCTCTGCAAGCATAAGTAATGGTTTATTAATATTAATTCAACAAAACCAATGCCCTAAAATTATCATTAATGGAAATCTGTGTCATAACCATGTCAACCATAATTAGTGCTCAAATTGCATTTCTAAATACAGTAATGAAAACTGTATTCAGATGTATTTACTCTCCTAGTCTACAGCTGAAATTTATTTAATTAGACTTTTGTTCCAGCTGCCAGCAAAAGCAGCATAGCCAGGGGTGTCCGAGTCTTTTTCAGACTATTGCTAAGATTTAAAACAAGCTGAAGCCTGATGTATATTCTAAACTAATTCCTTGTGATAGATATACACTGTAGAGTTAAAGAACCAAACAGTGTTCTATATACGTATACACGTCTCTCGAAGAAGGTTGAAATGTACACTAACTTAGCAGAGTGCGGTGTCATCTAAAGACACTGCAAATGCCACTGAATGAGCCAGTCTGTGTAACATACTTGGAATTATTAGTATATTATCAGTCAATACCCATGGCTTTTAATATTTGTAAAACTTTCTACTTTTATACTTAATGTTTTATAGTCTGCTACAGTTTTCTATAATGTGCTTAATAGATCTCAGTCATTCAGTACTCTTTTATTCATAAACCTTTAATAAGACACATTTTTTCAGATGTTTTCCTATCACTTGAACAGCAAATGGTGTTGATAAACAAAAATCTTTCCAATGGAGTCAAGGGTGACAATAATAGATTAACCAGCAATGCTACCGGGCAAAATCATTTATGGAGCAGCATGCCGTAAGTGAAAAATAGATTTAATCTGCAGAAAAACAATGTAACCTCCAGTATTTTATTTAGAAATGTACACACAGCATATGGGTAGGTGTCTTGTGCATTACTCACTATCTCCTGAAAGCACTCATTTGAGATAACATGTCACAGAATCCCTTCCTGCTTCTTCACTTTGCCAATCCTTTTACAGCAAATCTCATTTTCAATTGCCTAGGAAAGAAAGTCTTCCAAAGATCCCAGAAGGTCATGAGATGTGATCAGAATTAATCCTTTATATAGCAACTTGGATGAATAAAACTTTTTTTAATTCTGTAAACGTGAATTTGACATAAAATATTATTTTCTACCTGACAAATGGTTATTTTCTTTGACAGAGGAGAATATTACAGCTTGGAGCTGTAGGAAAATAGTACTTCCAGAAATTATTGAAAGTGTCTACCACATCATACAACAATTTCATACACAGTTTTTAATTTTCTGGAACATATTTTTCATTAAAAGTCAAAACACATGTAAACTTGCTTTTGATTTAAATAAAGAGTATGTTTTACCCCATACAAACAATTTTTAGTCTATAGTTCCAGAACTTTACAGAAGAAGATAAAATGTTAGTATTACTAAGCAGAAGTGTAGAAAAAAAATGCAATTCTTTCACAAAGATAAAATGACAGGGATAAAAATAAGCTATTCGGTGAAAAGTTGTCTAGAACTTTGTCAAAGCGCTCCCAAAGACTCATTTTTAGGTAGTCAATCATTGTAGTATTTCAGTTCCATCCAATGGACTCCATCTGCTCTCAGCTTTCCTGCCTTTCACAAAGCCCAGCCTCCGCTGTGCTCTGACTTTCTTGGCCTATGATGCCAGAAGATCCTTTCTAACACTGTTGGCTGTGAGCTATCCGTGTCAAGCAGGTATAGGGCCTTTGGTTTGCACATCAGACTCACCTAGCCATTCTCAAGTCTGCACGTGTTTACTTAATTGAGTGCTGGTCTAGATAGCCAATATTTTAAAGTTCTACAAGTGGAGGCCAAAATCGTAATATGAAAGTATGGTTGGAGTGTTCTTTCTTACAAGTACACGATACAGATGTAGGTGAAGCCAACAATAATATATGTACAAATTCTTGAGTGTTTTCTAAGAGACTGTCAGTCTTTTATGACTGCAAAACACCTGATCGTCAGCTCAACATAAGACCATGTCACACAAAGTACAGAGAGGATCTTTTCTACAGCCCTTGACCCTCAATCTCATCTAAGAGATCAAAATATTTTTCTTTTCCTTCTTCAAAACCCTTTCCTTTTTCATTCTTTCCTACGTCAAGATTCATTTGTCTGCCCTACCAGCCTTCTTTGTTCAAAAGGGTTGTGATATCACCTGATTTCCAATGCCTTCAGGAAATATGTTTCTAAGATTCTGCTCCACCTCTGGTCTGTTAGAGCACCAGTTATCTGGGTTCCAAAAATCTCATTGACTCACCTTTAAAGCAGATACCAGATTTCACCTTTTACAGTTTTCAAAACTTATTCAGGACTAAATTGAAATATAAAACACAAGGATGAAGACTGATAGTACATTTTTACTACAGATTTCAACCAAAATCTTCATAATACTGTTGTTCATATGCAGTCAGTAATACAATTAAACTTCAAGGATTGTCAGAAGTTTCACTTTGATAAATTCATTAGTAACTGACATGAAGTCTTTAAGCCTGGTTATTTGAATTAGCATCAATGTAGTCATTTCTTCTTTAGAGTTCACAGAAGGCTCAAGTTCCAAAATAATTGTGTTACCTATTGCTTTCTTCATGCAACATAAAGACAAAAAAAGCTTGATAGATTACAGATGTCCTTGCATTTCATTAGCATTCTGCTTTTTTAAAAAATAAATAAATAAATCTTTTTTCAGGGTATGTCACAGAGGATTTTTCAATTCAGTGAAGATGATATGGCAATTTTCTGGTTAAAATGGCCAACAATGAGGAATGAGACTTTAGTCCTTTGTTACTGTCAAGTTGTGTCGTCAATGAGCAGTTGGCAGAAAGAAACTCTCCAGGTGGTATAAAGCTGTCATAGTAGCCAGTCCATAAAATAGCTCTGACCTAGCTGTTCACCCACACATGAGCATCAGCAGTATTGCCAGCTCTAAATGTCCAGAAATACCAAGTCAATTTTCAAGGAGTTTTTGGTCTTCTGTTTTTCAGTGTTTCTCATAGGATCCCATATTGTTCAGTTAAGCTTAACTTTTCTAAAGCCATGAGAACTGAGAAAATCTTTTTTTTTTTAAATAAAGGAAATTTGAGAGTCTGTTAAATGAATACAAGGGGTGTTTTAAGACTCACAAGACAGGTAATAATAATGTGAGTTAACAATACAAGGTCAGAAGTAAAGAGTTGTGTTGCAGTCAAATCCTATGACAGAATATTTCTGCTATAAGGTTGCAGAAGTGTGGGGGCATTTTTACAGAAAAGCTGGTTTAATAAATCCTGATTTCCTCTGTTTTTCTGGAACCATTTGTAACTCCTCAGGGTAAACAAAAGGAAAATCTTCTATTATTTTTTTTCCTTACCAGTTTTTTTTCCAAACAGAAAAGTTCCCTGATCTTTCACCATGCAGATGTAAAAACTGGTGTGTCAGCACAATGAAATGGGTGATGCAAGTAACGCTTGGCAGGAGCTTAATCAGTTCTGCTTTGAATATGTAGCTGGTCTAAATCATTATAGGCCAGTTTAAAATTTTATGAGTCTATTACTTATGCAACAATTTAATGCTGTAATCTCATTAATAGTCAGTGATTAACTTTGGTCTCACTATTTCTACCTCCATTTAGTAAGTAACTGTACGTTTAAACACTGCAGAACTGTATAGAACTATTAACTGCTAAATTGTATAGCAGCTTTACATAACACAGATTGCTTTACAGGGCATACATTAAACCAAGCTGAATAACACATTTCAAACCTCTTGTCTTTCTGCTCCACTTTTTCTCTTTTCTCGTTTATATTCTCTACAACTTCATACCATCTGTAATGTATGTTTTACCTGCCAGCAGTAAACTTTTTAAAAAACAAGAGAGGACAAACACTGGATTCTGGCTGCATAGAGAATTTTCAATGTTAACTAATGTTTTGGCTCAAGAACATTACGGTTCTTGTTTAGATCTCTAAAACTTAGCATCAGAAACCAGAGTGGGAGGTAACTTTCAGTCAAAAATTTTTGCTATCAAATTTCAAGAAGAAAAATTGATGCCAAAAAATCAAAACCTATTAAAAAGTTATCTTTACTGAAGAGCAGAGCTTTTTCACAGTTTCATTAATGTGAGTTTATAGATCTATTTAATGGGGACCAATAACAGTT